>NW_024716528.1:0-24987 GCF_018991925.1 Homarus americanus | reverse complement strand
GGCTACTGCTTCGGCCGTTTTGCTTTTAGTGGGATCAAGACCACGAACCTGGAAAAATGATCCACACACACTAAGACGTATCCTGATCCCTGATGACTCATTGGGAGTTATAACACATCAACAGCGACTGTGTCAAACGGACGGTCTGGTGTAGGATATTGTAGAATCGGGGCAGGTGATCCTGTCGATCTTTTATGTTGAGCACATGCCAAACAATTAGCTATGTGTAATTCTATGTCTTTCTTCATAGTGTTCCAGAAATACTTCTTTCGTAATTCCGCTAAGCATTTATCACGACCTTGGTGACCTGCTTGTGGGACATCGTGGAACAATGTCATTACTGCTTTTCGCAACGTGTCAGGTACGACTATTTGAGACACATTACCCTCAGGAGAGTTTCTAGTCCTATTGAGTATGTTATGTCGTAATTCAGACTGACTTAAGGGAAGAAATAACTTGGGGAGTTTAACATCCTCGCCCGATTCGAGAGCAAAAATAACAGCTGACCAATATGGGTCGCGTCGTTGCTCATCTTCCAGCTGCGAAAGAGTGAATGTTGATACAGGCATAACTGGTGCTATATTTCTTGACAGAGCGTCGGCGACAACATTCGCCCTCCCAGGTAAATACCTAAATTCGGGGTCAAACTCTTGAATTGTCAGATACCAGCGTGCTAATCTGCCTGATAAGTTTCTGCCATGGAACAGTTCGGTGACTGCCGCATGATCAGTAAAAACAGTTATCTTGTAGCCAAAGATAATGTCTTTGAACTTCTTAAGTGCCCACACAACGGCTAACGTTTCTAAATGCGTCACCGAATAACGTGTTTCAGCATCGATTAGTTTGCGATTTGCAAATGCTATCACTCTAAACTTCCCACGCGTGTCCTCTTGCATGAGCACTGCTCCGACTCCAATTCCGGGAGCGTCAGTACAGAGAGTGAAAGGTTGAGTGTAGTCTGGGAATGCTAGAACCGGGGCATTGGTTAGCGCTGTCTTCAATGCCGTAATACTTTCCTCGTGTTCAGCATCCTATATAAACACTGCATCTTTTTTTTGAGCAACCTCGTTCGGGGCGATGCTAATGTTGCATAGTCCTTGATAAAGGAACGATTATAACCAGATAATCCGAGAAGGCTACGCACATGATCATTTGAGGTAGGACGCGGGAACTGAGATACAGCTTTGACTTTATCATTAACTGTGTGTATGCCCTCACCGTCGACTACATGACCAAGGAAATGGATTCTGGATTTTAAAAACTCGCACTTTGAGAGTTTTATTTTGAGTCCTGCTGTGGAAAGTTTGGCCAAAACTTCACGCAGTTTTATCAGATGGGAATCGGCGTCCTTACTGACTACTATTAGATCATCCAAATAAGCGCAGACTGTGTTACCAATTAGTCCGGCAAACAGGGTGTTGATCATTTACGCGCCTGAAATCTATGACAGGGCGCCATCCACCATCCTTTTTCGGGACGAGGAATAATGGGCTATTAAAGGGGGATTTTGAGTGTCTAATGACATTCTCATCTAACATACCCTGTACCATATCTTGCACTACAGCGCGCTGGCTATGAGTTAGTCTATAAGCTGGTACGTAAATAGGGTTGGTTCCTTCCTTTAACGCTATATGATGGGATGTTAAATCTGTCTGACCTAGCGTTTCCCCTGGCAAGGCTACTATTTCTGTAGTCGGCAAGCAGCTCTAACAGGCGTGTCTTGCCCTGAGGATGATCGATCACCTTGACATGTGGTGTTATTTGATCTATCCTGGCCAGTCGAGTCTGTTGGCAATTCGCAACAATACCTCGAATTAGGAATTTATTTGGTTGCACTTCGACATTGCTGTGATATCTAGAAAATCACACACATAACATCCTTTCTTTAATTTCTTGATAATGTGAAATTGCTCCCGCAATCCCGTAGACTTGTGTGTGTGTGTCACAGTAGACACAGCTGATTCCAAGGTCCGGTGATTGGGTCAATGCTCACAAAAATCATGAGTACAGCAAACCGCCGCTAATGGTCACACTAGGTCATCCACAACACCATACCTCAGAATGCTGAGACCATCTCTCAGACCGGATGTGTCATCATCACTAGGGTGGGTGCTGGGTGCTGGTAACTGGGGGTTGTTTACGCCATACGAAAGAATTTTGTTGACAGGATGTTGATTTATGAGCAGTCACAACAACTGCAGTCACGTCCTGTCACACCCTGGGCAGTGAACGAATCATTTGCAGAAACTAATGTTCACTTTAGCTCACAGGATTTTTGCGTTGGTGAATTCCTCATTCTGGTAATGGAGAGTACTCTTCATCATTGCAGGTACTATCTTCCAACTCTTGCTGCTGTAATCACGCTGGGAAGGTGTGTGGTTGAGGTCGAGATATATCTCTGACGCATGATCCGCCTTCCTCTTAATAGGATTGGTAGACAACACCTTCGTCCTAGCGGTGAGCATAGGTTCAGAATGACTCATTGCTGTGTAGGAAACACCTTTAAACGTAACACTATTATTACGTGGATGAACATCTATCATGTTCTTTCGAAGAGTTGGTAGACCAAGTAACCCGTCAGCTGGCAAAATGAACTGCTGAACTATATAAAAGTCCGCGTAGAAGGGCGTACCACGTCTTGAGAATCTGAGTGGTAACGTCACCATTCCTTTGATGCTCAGCTGAGTACCTGAAACTCCTTCGAGCTCAGCGTTACTAGGCCTCCATTTGAATTTGCGGTGAGGGAATTTACGTTGTAACTCGTGATATGATGTCAAGGCCAATACATTAGCGCAAGCACCTGTGTCTATATCAAGAGCCAATCTGGTATTATCCACTCTCACCGGTACTGACAACACTTCCACTTTTCTAAGCGCCGCTATAGAAGTGCTGTGAGGAGGGGCGGGAATTTCCCTATCTATCCCTCTCCTTGGTGTAGTGTGCGCTGGTCTTCCCCCGATGACTTGTCCTGGGGACGTTTCTGCTTGCGCCTATACGACACCTCCGTTTCACTTAGGTCCACTCCCCTAGCTTTTATTAGAATATCGCACTCATGTGAACTATGAGATGTCGATTTGTGAAGAGCGCACCATTTGCGCGCTGTCTGGGTAGGAGGAGGAGGTGCTGCTTTAGCTCCCTGTCTGTTTGACCTTGAGAATGGCTTTGCACCGGGTGTGGCTTTGTTTGCACTATTACCTCGGAGCTGAAAACAATCTTCCATTACGTGGCCACGTTTATTACAATGTGCGCATCGTAACGATGTTTTCTGTTTATATATTAGGCGGGGAGGAGCGATCGGAGCTAAGTGTGTCGCGTAAGGAGTCTGAGAGTGAGGCATCTGTGGCATCTGTGACGGCTGGCCCAGCTGTGACCTACCCCCAATAATCCCAATTAGCGTTCGCTTGAACTTTTCATAGTCAGGGCTTTGTAAACCAAACGCATTTAAACGACTGCCTGCATAGGAACCCTGCGTTATATGGGAACGTACATATGCTTTCTTATCTTCGTCAGTCGTTATGTGACTATTGCGCATGCTATCTTCACATGCACGAATAAAATGTGCGACCCTATAATCGTCTTGTCCCGTGAAATTTCGAACATAATCGCCGCGCTGCATGATATTAATGACAGTATCAGCTGTAGGTGTGTTAGTGAGGGTGTGAGGGTTAGACGAAGCCATTTTAGTGTTAGTATTAAGCAAATTAGTATTCTTACTCTTAACAGAAGGCTGGGTTAATAAGGTTGTTACCGATTTAGCAACAGACACACTATCACCTGTAACAGGGGTAACTGCTTTAGTATACTTAGGTGAGACTATAGTGATTACCAGACCGTAGGGTACGACGGTTTAAGTCGTCAAATGATTCGTCTATAACTTTCTCACTACTTCCTACCGACTCATTTAACTGTGTTCCATACTCAAAATCTATGTCAGTCTGGGCTTGATCATTGATGAGTTGGTTATCAGCAAATAGTTGCGCTAGGCGTTCGATTTCATCTACATTAGACATGGGAAACTTAGAAATTATCTATTAGCCCCCTTGGGTCAATGAATACTTAACAGTAAGTAGATCACTTGCCTCTCATTTACAAGACAATGAATATTAATTGTAGTTAATTTTTAAACTATCAATAAGAAGACAGACACTTACAACTACTGTAAATTATAGGATTTCAATACATTAATCTTGCATTCGACACTTTATCATTGAAATAATCCTATCCGACGAACCTATGGGTGTGAAGATATCTCTCGAACGTGTTCATGTGTGTAAAACTATGTAATTTAAATACCTATTTATACAGAGTAGTACGTCTGTATAGAAAATGTGAATCCTTCAAAAGTTCTGAGTGGAGTGGTGGGTGGGGTGTGGGCGTTGCCTCTCCCTAGGATGCGCGCGCTGCTGCTGGTTTCCTTGGCAACGAGATGACACTTCTGCTTTGGTGAGAGACGAGTCCACTTGATTTAGGTGAGTTCCTCCTCCGGCGATCAGAAAACAGATGATTGGTTATCACACTCGTCGTTCGCTGGCGAAAACTGCCGTGTGCTAATTCTTTCACAGTTCCACGTATATATGGAGATCTGTATGATGACACCGGAATTCGTAATTCGCGCTGACGACACGACAATACTGCTCAGCTGCTAGTGAAATACCAATTGAATTCCAGGTTACGAAACTGTTGTTCAACACTGCAACACTGTAATGTCTAGGGAATGCTGAGTGGAGTCTATCTCAACCGGCTCAATCTGGATATGTACCAACAGGCTGTAATATTTGTATATTACGAATTCTGCACGTATTTGTATGTGACAGAGATAAGGAGTGCTCACTACATATCGTCTCAATACGGGATATAGTTTTAAACACTCGGATTATGTAACGCGTCACTGCTGTGTGGTTTCTTGTTTTTCACAAGACACAGACGGATGATACGACTACCAGTTTGAAGAATCCGTACACACCGCTTGCCACCTATATGAATCGGCTGCTTGTCCAATTAACCAGTCCGTTCACACATATTTATATTTGGGTTTTAAGTAACGAAACCCAAACGGTAGTTCCTTTGTTTTATTATAAAAGGTTATATATATAATTCCTGAGTGTATATCAACCGTAAGTCTCACTGTCTAGGAGTGAATGAGAAAGGGACGGCGTTTATGTATGATAAACGTTTGGTCACGTCCTTTCGATATGAGTTGAGGTGAGCTACTGAAGCTTAGGGGCATCGCAGTGCGTGCTTACAGGAATGCTGAGCTATGGGTCTCGCCCTCTTGGGTAAGTTGCCCGCTCACGTGTCAATCTCATGTCTTACTCATAGACAGTGGAAAGTTACAGGGTGGTGAATCTGAATATAATATCAGATGTATTGACCCATTTATATAATACGTTCTGTTGATGAGACAGGGGCCTATTACACCCTGCCCTCCCTCTACCTGACACACAACCCCTCCATGCCCTCCCTCTACCTGACACACAACCCCTCCCTGCCCTCCCTCTACCTGACGCACAACCCCTCTCTGCTCTCCCCCTACCTGACACACAACCCCTCCCTGCCCTCCCTATTCCTGACATACAACCTCTCCCTGCCCTCCCTCTACCTGACACACAAACCCTCCCTGCCCTCCCCCTACCTGACACACATCCCTTGCCTACCATCCCTCTACCTGACACACAACCCCCCTTGCCCTCCCTCTACCTGACACACAACCTCTCCCTGCCCTCCCCCTACCTGACACACAACCCCTCCCTGCCCTCTCTATTCCTGACACACCACCCCTCCCTGCCCTTCCCCTTCCTGACACACAACCCATCTCTGCCCTCCCTCTACCTGACACACAACCCCTCCGTGCCCTCCCCCTATCTGACACACAACCCCTTCCTACCCTCTCCCTACCTGACACACATCCCCTCCCTGCCCTCCCTATTCCTGACACACAACCCCTACCTGCCCTTCCCCTTCCTGACACACAAGACCCTCCCTGCCCTCCCTGTACCTGACACACAACATCCCCCTGCCCCTCCCTATTCCTGACACACAACCTCCCTGCCCCTCCCCTACCTGACACACACAACCCCTCCCTGCACCCCCTTACCTGACACACACAACCCCTCCCTGCCCTCCCTCTACCTGGACACACAACCTCTCCTGCCCTCCCTCCCTCTACCTGACACATAACCCCTC
Organism: Homarus americanus; assembly: GCF_018991925.1. Taxonomy (NCBI): domain Eukaryota; kingdom Metazoa; phylum Arthropoda; class Malacostraca; order Decapoda; family Nephropidae; genus Homarus; species Homarus americanus. Next base: position 18,804 of record NW_024716528.1, on the reverse strand, counting down.
CTGCCCTCTACCTGACACACAACCCCTCCCTGCCCTCCGCCTACCTGACACAGAACCCCTCCCTGCCCTATGTCCACCTGACACACAACCACTCCCTGCCCTCCCCCTACCTGACACACAACCTCTCCCTGCCCTCCCCCTTCCTGACACACAACCCCTTCATGACCTCCCTCTACCTGACACAAAACCAGTCCTGCCCTCCCCTACCGACACACAACCCCTCCCTACCCTTCCCCTACCTGACACACAACCCCTACCTGCCCCTCCCACACAACCCTCTCTGCCCTCCCTCTACCCACACACAACCTCTCCCTGCGCTCCCTACCTGACACCCAAACCCTCCCTGCCCTCCCCCTACCTGACACAATAAACCCTCCCTGCCCTCCCCTATCTGGACACACAACCCCTACCTGCCCTCCTCCCTCTTCCTGACACCCAAACCCTCCCTGCCCTCCCCCTACCTGACACTCAACCCTCCCTGCCCTTCCCCTTCCTGAAACACAACCCCTCTCTGCCCTCCCTCTACCTGACACACAACCTCTCCCTGCCCTCCCTCTACCTGACACACAACCCCTCCCTGCCCTCCCCTACCTGAGGGTCGATTTAGTACTTTATAACAATATTATACGAAATAATCCGAGAATCGCCACACACCCAGTGGGAGACTTTCAAAGTCAATTGAGGGTCGGTTTAGTACTTTATAACAATATTATACGAAGTAATCCGAGAATCGCCACACACCGCTTGGGAGACTGTCAAAGTCAATTGAGGGTCGATTTAGTACTTTATAACAATATTATACGAAATAGTCCGAGAATCGCCACACACCCAGTGGGAGACTGTCAAAGTCAATTGAGGGTCGGTTTAGTACTTTATAACAATATTATACCAAATAATCCGAGAATCGCCACACAGCCAGTGGGAGACTGTCAAAGTCAATTGAGGGTCGATTTAATAGTTTATAACAATATTTTACCAAGTAATCCGAGAATCGCCACATAGCGAATGGGAGACTGTCAAAGTCAATTGAGGGTCGATTTAGTACTTTATAACAATATTATACGAAATAATCCGAGAATCGCCACACACCGAGTGGGAGACTCTCAAAGTCAATTGAGGGTCGATTTAGTACTTAGAACAATATTATACGAAATAATCCGAGAATCGCCACACACCGAGTGGGAGACTGTCAAAGTCAATTGAGGGTCGATTTAGTACTTAAGAACAATATTATACGAAATAATTCGAGAATCGCCACACAACGACTGGGAGACTTTCAAAGTCAATTGAGGGTCGGTTTAGTACTTTATAACAATATTATACGAAGTAATCCGAGAATCGCCACACACCGCGTGGGAGACTGTCGAAGTCAATTGAGGGTCGATTTAGTACTTAAGAACAATATTATACAAAATAATCCGAGAATCGCCACACACCCTGTGGGAGACTCTCAAAGTCAATTGAGGGTCGATTTAGTACTTTATAACAATAATATACGAAATAATCCGGGAATCGCCACACACTGAGTGGGAGACTTTCAAAGTCAATTGAGGGTCGATTTAGTACTTTATAACAATAATATACGAAATAATCCGAGAATCGCCACACACCCTGTGGGAGACTGTGAAAGTTAATTGAGGGTCGATTTAGTACTTTATAACAATATTATACGAAATAATCCGAGAATCGCCACACACCCAGTGGGAGACTGTCAAAGTCAATTGAGAATCGATTTAGTACTTAAGAACAATATTATACGAAATAATTCGAGAATCGCCACACAACGACTGGGAGACTTTCAAAGTCAATTGAGGGTCGGTTTAGTACTTTATAACAATATTATACGAAGTAAACCGAGAATCGCCACACAACGAGTGGGAGACTCTCAAAGTCAATTGAGGGTCGATTTAGTATTTAAGAACAATATTATACAAAATAATCCGAGAATCGCCACACACCCTGTGGGAGACTGTCAAAGTCAATTGAGGGTCGATTTAGTACTTTATAACAATATTATACGAAATAATCCGAGAATCGCCACACACCCAGTGGGAGACTGTCAAAGTCAATTGAGAATCGATTTAGTACTTAAGAACAATATTATACGAAATAATTTGAGAATCGCCACACAACGACTAGGAGACTTTCAAAGTCAATTGAGGGTCGGTTTAGTACTTTATAACAATATTATACGAAGTAAACCGAGAATCGCCACACAACGAGTGGGAGACTCTCAAAGTCAATTGAGGGTCGATTTAGTATTTAAGAACAATATTATACAAAATAATCCGAGAATCGCCACACACCCTGTGGGAGACTGTCAAAGTCAATTGAGGGTCGATTTAGTACTTTATAACAATATTATACGAAATAATCCGAGAATCGCCACACACCCAGTGGGACACTGTCAAAGTCAATTGAGGGTCGATTTAGTACTTTATAACAATATTTTACCAAATAATCCGAGAATCGCCACACACCGAGTGGGAGACTGTCAAAGTCAATTGAGGGTCAATTTAGTACTTTATAACAATATTATACAAAATAATCCGAGAATCGCCACACACCCACTGGGAGACTGTCAAAGTCAATTGAGGGTCAATTTAGTACTTTACAACAATATATACGAAATAATCCGAGAATCGCCACACACCCTGTGGGAGACTGTCAAAGTCAATTGAGGGTCGATTTAGTACTTTATAACAATATTATACGAAATAATCCGAGAATCGCCACACAGCCAGTGGGAGACTGTCAAAGTCAATTGAGGGTCGATTTAGTACTTTATAACAATATTATACGAAATAATCCGAGAATAGCCACACACCCAGTGGGAGACTGTCAAAGTCAATTGAGGGTCGGTTTAATACTTTATAACCATATTATACGAAATAATCCGAGAATCGCCACAAACCGAGTGGGAGACTGTCAAAATCAATTGAGGGTCGATTTAGTCCTTAAGAACAACATTATACGAAATAATACGAGAATCGCCACACAACGACTGGGAGACTTTCAAAGTCAAATGAGGGTCGATTTAGTACTATATAACAATATTTTACCAAGTGATCCGAGAATCGCCACACACCGAGTGGGAGACTCTCAAAGTCAATTGAGGGTCGATTTAGTACTTAAGAACAATATTTTACCAAATAATCCGAGAATCGCCACACAACCTGTGGCAGACTGTCATAGTCAATTGAGTGTCGATTTAGTACTTTAAAACAATATTATACGAAATAATCCGAGAATCGCCACACACCCAGTGGGAGACTGTCAAACTCAATTGAGGGTCAATTTAGTACTTTATAACAATATTATACGAAATAATCCGAGAATCGCCACACACCCAGTGGGAGACTGCCAAAGTCAATTGAGGGTCGATTTAGTAATTTATAACAATAATTTACCAAATAATCCGAGAATCGCCACACACTCAGTGGGAGACTGTCAAAGTCAATTGAGGGTCGATTTAGTACTTTATAACAATATTTTACCAAGTAATCCGAGAATCGCGACATAGCGAGTGGGAGACTGTCAAAGTCAATTGAGGGTCAATTTAGTACTTTATAACAATATTATACGAAATAATCCGGAAATCGCAACACCCAGTGGGAGACTGTCAAAGTCAATTGAGGGTCAATTTAGTACTTTATAACAATATTATACGAAATAATCCGAGAATCGCCACACACTCAGTGGGAGACTGTCAAAGTCAATTGAGGGTCGATTTAGTACTTTATAACAATATTTTACCAAGTAATCCGAGAATCGCGACATAGCGAGTGGGAGACTGTCAAAGTCAATTGAGGGTCGATTTAGTACTTTATAACAATATTATACCAAATAATCCGAGAATCGCCACACACCTAGTGGGAGACTGTCAAAGTCAATTGAGGGTCGATTTAGTAGTTTATAACAATATTTTACCAAGTAATCCGAGAATCGCCACATAGCGAATGGGAGACTGTCAAAGTCAATTGAGGGTCGATTTAGTACTTTATAACAATATTATACGAAATAATCCGAGAATCGCCACACACCCAGTGGGAGACTTTCAAAGTCAATTGAGGGTCGGTTTAGTACTTTATAACAATATTATACGAAGTAATCCGAGAATCGCCACACACCGCGTGGGAGACTGTCAAAGTCAATTGAGGGTCGATTTAGTACTTTATAACAATATTATACGAAATAGTCCGAGAATCGCCACACACCCAGTGGGAGACTGTCAGTGTCAATTGAGGGTCGGCTTAGTACTTTATAAATAATATTATACCAAATAATCCGGTAATCGCCACACACCCAGTGGAGACTGTCAAAGTCAATTGAGGGTCGATTTAATAGTTTATAAATAATATTTTACTAAGTAATCTGAGAATCGCTACATAGCGAACGGGACTGTCAATGTCAACGAGGCCGATTTAGTAATTTTATAACAATATTATACGAAATAATCCGAGAATCGCCACACACCGAGGGGAGACTCTCAAAGTCAATTGAGGGTCGATTTAGTACTTTATAACAATATTATACGAAATAATCCGAGAATCGCCACACACCGAGGAGACTTCAAAGTCAATTGAGGGTCGATTTAGTACTTAAGAACAATATTATACGAAATAATTCGAGAATCGCCACACAACGAATGGGAGACTTTCAAAGTCAATTGAGGGTCGGTTTAGTACTTTATAACAATATTATACGAAGTAATCCGAGAATCGCCACACACCGCGTGGGAGACTGTCGAAGTCAATTGAGGGTCGATTTAGTACTTAAGAACAATATTATACAAAATAATCCGAGAATCGCCACACACCCTGTGGGAGACTGTCAAAGTCAATTGAGGGTCGATTTAGTACTTTATAACAATAATATACGAAATAATCCGGGAATCGCCACACACTGAGTGGGAGACTGTCAAAGTCAATTGAGGGTCGATTTAGTACTTTATAACAATAATATACGAAATAATCCGAGAATCGCCACACACCCAGTGGGAGACTTTCAAAGTCAATTGAGGGTCGATTTAGTACTTTATAACAATATTTTACCAAATAATCCGAGAATCGCCACATACCGAGTGGGAGACTGTCAAAGTCAATTGAGGGTCGATTTAGTACTTAAGAACAATATTATACGAAATAATTCGAGAATCGCCACACAACGACTGGGAGACTTTCAAAGTCAATTGAGGGTCGGTTTAGCACTTTATAACAATATTATACGATGTAATCCGAGAATCGCCACAAACCGCGTGGGAGACTATCGAAGTCAATTGAGGGTCGATTTAGTACTTAAGAACAATATTATACAAAATAATCCGAGAATCGCCACATAACCTGTGGGAGACTGTCAAAGTCAATTGAGGGTCGGTTTAGTACTTTATAACAATATTATACCAAATAATCCGAGAATCGCCACACAGCCATTGGGAGACTGTCAAAGTCAATTGAGGGTCGATTTAGTACTTTATAACAATATTTTACCAAATAATCCGAGAATCGCCACACACCGAGTGGGAGACTGTCATAGTCAATTGAGTGTCGATTTAGTACTTTAAAACAATATTATACGAAATAATCCGAGAATCGCCACACACCCAGTGGGAGACTGTCAAACTCAATTGAGGGTCAATTTAGTACTTTATAACAATATTATACGAAATAATCCGAGAATCGCCACACACCCAGTGGGAGACTGCCAAAGTCAATTGAGGGTCGATTTAGTAATTTATAACAATAATTTACCAAATAATCCGAGAATCGCCACACACTCAGTGGGAGACTGTCAAAGTCAATTGAGGGTCGATTTAGTACTTTATAACAATATTTTACCAAGTAATCCGAGAATCGCGACATAGCGAGTGGGAGACTGTCAAAGTCAATTGAGGGTCAATTTAGTACTTTATAACAATATTATACAAAATAATCCGAGAATCGCCACACACCCACTGGGAGACTGTCAAAGTCAATTGAGGGTCAATTTAGTACTTTACAACAATATATACGAAATAATCCGAGAATCGCCACACACCCTGTGGGAGACTGTCAAAGTCAATTGAGGGTCGATTTAGTACTTTATAACAATATTATACGAAATAATCCGAGAATCGCCACACAGCCAGTGGGAGACTGTCAAAGTCAATTGAGGGTCAATTTAGCACTTTTTAACAATATTTTACCAAATAATCCGAGAATCGCCACACACCGAGTGGGAGACTCTCAAAGTCAATTGAGGGTCGGTTTAGTACTTTATAACAATATTATACGAAATAATCCGAGAATCGCCACACACCTAGTGGGAGACTGTCAAAATCAATTGAGGGTCGATTTGAACTCCTTAAGAATAACATTATACGAAAATCCGAGAATCGCCACACACTGAGTGGGAGACTGTCAAAGTCAATTAAGGGTCGATTTAGTACTTTATAACGATATTTTACCAAATAATCCGAGAATCGCCACACAACGAGTGGGAGACTGTCAAAGTCAATTGAGGGTCGGTTTAGTACTTTATAACAATATTATACGAAATAATCCGAGAATCGACACACACCCTGTGGCAGACTGTCATAGTCAATTGAGGGTCGATTTAGTACTTTAAAACAATATTATACGAAATAATCCGAGATTCGCCACACACCCAGTGGGAGACTGTCAAACTCAATTGAGGGTCAATTTAGTACTTTATAACAATATTATACGAAATAATCCGAGAATCGCCACACACCCAGTGGGAGACTGCCAAAGTCAATTGAGGGTCGATTTAGTAATTTATCACAATAATTTACCAAATAATCCGAGAATCGCCACACACTCAGTGGGAGACTGTCAAAGTCAATTGAGGGTCGATTTAGTACTTTATAACAATATTTTACCAAGTAATCCGAGAATCGCGACATAGCGAGTGGGAGACTGTTAAAGTCAATTGAGGGTCAATTTAGTTCTTTATAACAATATTATACGAAATAATACCGGAAATCGCAACACCCAGTGGGAGACTGTCAAAGTCAACTGAGGGTCAATTTAGTACTTTATAACAATATTATACGAAATAATCCGAGAATCGCCACACACTCAGTGGGAGACTGTCAAAGTCAATTGAGGGTCGATTTAGTACTTTATAACAATATATTACCAAGTAATCCGAGAATCGCGACATAGCGAGATGGAGACTGTCAAAGTCAATTGAGGGTCGATTTAGTACTTTATAACAATATTATACCAAATAATCCGAGAATCACCACACACCTAGTCGGAGAATGTCAAAGTCAATTGAGGGTCGATTTAGTAGTTTATAACAATATTTTACCAAGTAATCCGAGAATCGCCACATAGCGAATGGGAGACTGTCAAAGTCAATTGAGGGTCGATTTAGTACTTTATAACAAAATTATACGAAATAATCCGAGAATCGCCACACACCGAGTGGGAGACTCTCAAAGTTAATTGAGGGTCGATTTAGTACTTAAGAACAATATTATACGAAATGATTCGAGAATCGCCACACAACGACTGGGAGACTTTCAAAGTCAATTGAGGGTCGGTTTAGTACTTTATAACAATATTATACGAAGTAATCCGAGAATCGCCACACACCGCGTGGGAGACTGTCAAAGTCAATTGAGGGTCGATTTAGTACTTAAGAACAATATTATACAAAATAATCCGAGAATCGCCACACACCCTGTGGGAGACTGTCAAAGTCAATTGAGGGTCGATTTAGTACTTTATAACAATAATATACGAAATAATCCGGGAATCGCCACACAATGAGTGGGAGACTGTCAAAGTCAATTGAGGGTCGATTTAGTACTTTATAACAATAATATACGAAATAATCCGAGAATTGCCACACACCCTGTGGGAGACTGTGAAAGTCAATTGAGGGTCGATTTAGTACTTTATAACAATATTATACGAAATAATCCGAGAAACGCCACACACCCAGTGGGAGACTGTCAAAGTCAATTGAGGGTCGATTTAGTACTTTATAACAATATTTTACCAAATAATCCGAGAATCGCCACACACCGAGTAGGAGACTGTCAAAGTCAATTGAGGGTCGATTTAGTACTTAAGAACAATATTATACAAAATAATCCGAGAATCGCCACACACCCTGTGGCAGACTGTCAAAGTCAAATGAGGGTCGATTTAGTACTTTATAACAATATTATACGAAATAATCCGAGAATCGCCACACACCCAGTGGGAGACTGTCAAAGTCAATTGAGGGTCGATTTAGTACTTTATAACAATATTTTACCAAATAATCCGAGAATCGCCACACACCGAGTGGGAGACTGTCAAAGTCAATTGAGGGTCGATTTAGTACTTTATAACAATATTATACGAAATAATCCGAGAATCGCCACACACCCAGTGGGAGACTTTCAAAGTCAATTGAGGGTCGATTTAGTACTTTATAACAATATTTTACCAAATAATCCGAGAATCGCCACATACCGAGTGGGAGACTGTCAAAGTCAATTGAGGGTCGATTTAGTACTTAAGAACAATATTATACGAAATAATTCGAGAATCGCCACACAACGACTGGGAGACTTTCAAAGTCAATTGAGGGTCGGTTTAGTACTTTATAACAATATTATACGAAGTAATCCGAGAATCGCCACACACCGCGTGGGAGACTTTCAAAGTCAATTGAGGGTCGATTTAGTACTTTATAACAATATTAAACGAAATAGTCCGAGAATCGCCACACACCCAGTGGGAGACTGGCAAAGTCAATTAAGGGTCGGTTTAGTACTTTATAACAATATTATACGAAATATTCCGAGAATCGCCACACACCCAGTGGGAGACTGTCAAAGTCAATTATGGGTCGGTTTAGTACTTTATAACCATATTATACGAAATAATCCGAGAATCGCCACACAACGAGTGGGAGACTCTCAAAGTCAATTGAGGGTCGATTTAGTACTTTATAACAATATTATACCAAATAATCCTAGAATCGCCACACACCGAGTGGGAGACTGTCAAAGTCAATTGAGGGTCGATTTAGTACTTTATAACAATATTATACGAAATAGTCCGAGAATCGCCACACACCCAGTGGGAGACTGTCATAGTCAATTGAGGGTCGATTTAGTAGTGTATAACAATATTATACAAAATAATCCGAGAATCGCCACACACCCTGTGGGAGAGTGTCAAAGTCAATTGAGGGTCGATTTAGTACTTTATAACAATTATATACGAAATAATCAGAGAATCGCCACACACCGAGTGGGAGACTTTCAAAGTCAATTGAGGGTCGATTTAGTACTTAAGAACAATATTATACAAAATAATCCGAGAATCGCCACACACCGAGTGGGAGACTTTCAAAGTCAATTGATGGTGGATTTAGTACTTAAGAACAATATTATACGAAATAATCAGAGAATCGCCACACCTTGAGTGGGAGACTGTCAAAGTCAATTGAGGGTCGATTTAGTACTTTATAACAATATTATACGAAATAATCCGAGAATCGCCACACACCGAGTGGGAGACTCTCAAAGTCAATTGAGGGTCGATTTAGTACTTAAGGACAATATTATACGAAATAATCCGAGAATCGCCACACAACGACTGGGAGACTTTCAAAGTCAATTCAGGGTCGGTTTAGTACTTTATAATAATATTATACGAAGTAATCCGAGAATCGCCACACACCGCGTGGGAGACTCTCAAAGTCAATTGAGGGTCGATTTAATACTTAAGAACAATATTATACAAAATAATCCGAGAATCGCCACACACCCTGTGGGAGACTGTCAAAGTCAATTGAGGGTCGATTTAGTACTTTATAACAATAATATACGAAATAATCCGGGAATCGCCACACAATGAGTGGGAGACTGTCAAAGTCAATTGAGGGTCGATTTAGTACTTAAGAACAATAATATACGAAATAATCCGAGAATTGCCACACACCCTGTGGGAGACTGTGAAAGTCAATTGAGGGTCGATTTAGTACTTTATAACAATATTATACGAAATAATCCGAGAAACGCCACACACCCAGTGGGAGACTGTCAAAGTCAATTGAGGGTCGATTTAGTACTTTATAACAATATTTTACCAAATAATCCGAGAATCGCCACACACCGAGTAGGAGACTGTCAAAGTCAATTGAGGGTCGATTTAGTCCTTAAGAACAATATTATACAAAATAATCCGAGCATCGCCACACACCCTGTGGCAGACTGTCAAAGTCAATTGAGGGTCGATTTAGTACTTTATAACAATATTATACGAAATAATCCGAGAATCGCCACACACCCAGTGGGAGACTGCCAAAGTCAATTGAGGGTCGATTTAGTAATTTATAACAATAATTTACCAAATAATCCGAGAATCGCCACACACTCAGTAGGAGACTGTCAAAGTCAATTGAGGGTCGATTTAGTACTTTATAACAATATTTTACCAAGTAATCCGAGAATCGCGACATAGCGAGTGGGAGACTGTCAAAGTCAATTGAGGGTCAATTTAGTACTTTATAACAATATTATACGAAATAATCAAGATATACATACCGAGTGAGAGCTGTCCAAAAGTCAATTGAGGTCGATTTAGTACTTAAAGAACAATATTATACGAAATAGTTACAAAGGAATCGCCACACAACGACTAGGAGACTTTTCAAAAAGTCAATTGAGGTCGGTTTGAAGTACTTTATAACAATATTATACGAAATAATCCGAGAATCGCCACACACCCAGTGGGAGACTGTCAAAGTCAATTGAGAATCGATTGAGTACTTAAGAACAATATTATACGAAATAATTTGAGAATCGCCACACAACGACTAGGAGACTTTCAAAGTCAATTGAGGGTCGGTTTAGTACTTTATAACAATATTATACGAAGTAATCCGAGAATCGCCACACACCGCGTGGGAGACTGTCAAAGTCAATTGAGGGTCAGTTTAGTGCTTTATAACCGCCAATATACGAAATAATCCGAGAATCGCCACACAACAGTGAGAACTCAAAGTCAATTGAGGGTCGATTTAGTACTTTATAACAATATTATACCAAATAATCCGAGAATCGCCACACACCCAGTGGGAGACTCTCAAAGTCAATTGAGGGTCGATTTAGTACTTTATAACAATATTATACGAAATAGTCCGAGAATCGCCACACAACCAGTGGGAGACTGTCATAGTCAATTGAGGGTCGATTTAGTAGTTTATAACAATATTATACAAAATATTCCGAGAATCGCCACACACCCTGTGGGAGACTGTCAAAGTCAATTGAGGGTCGATTTAGTACTTTATAACAATAATATACGAAATAATCGAAGAATCGCCACACACCGAGTGGGACACTGTAAAAGTCAATTGAGGGTCGATTTAGTACTTAAGAACAATATTATACGAAATAATACGAGAATCGCCACACAACGAGTGGGAGACTGTCAAAGTCAATTGAGGGTCGGTTTAGTACTTTATAACAATATTATACGAAGTAATCCGAGAATCGCCACACAACGCGTGGGAGACTTCCGAAGTCAATTGAGGGTCGATTTAGTACTTAAGAACAATATTATACAAAATAATCCGAGAATCGCCACACACCCTGTGGCAGACTGTCATAGTCAATTGAGTGTCGATTTAGTACTTTAAAACAATATTATACGAAATAATCCGAGAATCGCCACACACCCAGTGGGAGACTGTCAAAGTCAATTGAGGGTCGATTTAGTACTTTATAACAATATTATACGAAATAATCCGAGAACCGCCACACACTCAGTGGGAGACTCTCAAAGTCAATTGAGGGTCGATTTAGTACTTTAAAACAATATTTTACCAAGTAATCCGAGAATCGCCACATAGCGAATGGGAGACTATCAAAGTCAATTGAGGGTCGATTTAGTACTTTATAACAATATTATACCAAATAATCCGAGAATCGCCACACACCCAGTGGGAGACTGTCAAAGTCAATTGAGGGTCGATTTAGTAGTTTATAACAATATTTTACCAAGTAATCCGAGAATCGCCACATAGCGAATGGGAGACTGTCAAACTCAATTGAGGGTCGATTTAGTACTTTATAACAATATTATACGAAATAATCCGAGAATCGCCACACACCGAGTGGGAGACTCTCAAAGTCAATTGAGGGTCGATTTAGTACTTAAGAACAATATTATGCGAAATATTTCGAGAATCGCCACACAACGACTGGGAGACTTTCAAAGTCAATTGAGGGTCGGTTTAGTACTTTATAACAATATTATACGAAGTAATCCGAGAATCGCCACACACCGCGTGGGAGACTGTCGAAGTCAATTGAGGGTCAATTTAGTACTTAAGAACAATATTATACAAAATAATCCGAGAATCGCCACACACCCTGTGGGAGACTGTCAAAGTCCATTGAGGGTCGATTTAGTACTTTATAACAATATTATACGAAATAATCCGAGAATCGCCACACAGCCAGTGGGAGACTGTCAAAGTCAATTGAGGGTCGATTTAGTACTTTATACCAATATTATACCAAATAATCCGAGAATCGCCACACACCGAGTGGGAGACTGTCAAAGTCAATTGAGGGTCGATTTAGTACTTAAGAACAATATTATACGAAATAATCAGAGAATCGCCACACCTTGAGTGGGAGACTGTCAAAGTCAATTGAGGGTCGATTTAGTAATTTATAACAATATTATACGAAATAGTCCGAGAATCGCCACACACCCAGTGGGAGACTGGCAAAGTCAATTAAGGGTCGGTTTAGTACTTTATAACAATATTGTACGAAATAATCCGAGAATCGCCACACACTGAGTGGGAGACTGTCAAAGTCAATTGAGGGTCGATTTAGTCCTTAAGAACAACATTATACGAAATAATACGAGAATCGCCACACAACGACTGGGAGACTTTCAAAGTCAAATGAGGGTCGATTTAGTACTTTATAACAATATATTACCAAGTGATCCGAGAATCGCCACACACCGAGTGGGAGACTCTCAAAGTCAATTGAGGGTCGATTTAGTACTTAAGAACAATATTTTACCAAATAATCCGAGAATCGCCACACACCGAGTGGGAGACTTTCATAGTCAATTGAGTGTCGATTTAGTACTTTAAAACAATATTATACGAAATAATCCGAGAATCGCCACACACCCAGTGGGAGACTGTCAAACTCAATTGAGGGTCAATTTAGTAATTTATACCAATATTATACGAAATAATCCGGAAATCGCAACACCCAGTGGGAGACTGTCAAAGTCAATTGAGGGTCAATTTTGTACTTTATAACAATATTAAACGAAATAATCCGAGAATCGCCACACACTCAGTGGGAGACTGTCAAAGTCAATTGAGGGTCGATTTAGTACTTTATAACAATATTTTACCAAGTAATCCGAGAATCGCGACATAGCGAGTGGGAGACTGTCAAAGTCAATTGAGGGTCGATTTAGTACTTTATAACAATATTATACCAAATAATCCGAGAATCGCCACACACCTAGTGGGAGACTGTCAAAGTCAATTGAGGGTCGATTTAGTAGTTTATAACAATATTTTACCAAGTAATCCGAGAATCGCCACATAGCGAATGGGAGACTCTCAAAGTCAATTGAGGGTCGATTTAGTACTTAAGAACAATATTATACGATATAATTCGAGAATCGCCACACAACGACTGGGAGACTTTCAAAGTCAATTGAGGGTCGGTTTAGTACTTTATAACAATATTATACGAAGTAATCCGAGAATCGCCACACACCGCGTGGGAGACTGTCGAAGTCAATTGAGGGTCGATTTAGTACTTAAGAACAATATTATACAAAATAATCCGAGAATCGCCACACACCCTGTGGGAGACTGTCAAAGTCAATTGAGGGTCGATTTAGTACTTTATATCAATAATATACGAAATAATCCGGGAATCGCCACACACTGAGTGGGAGACTGTCAAAGTCAATTGAGGGTCGATTTAGTACTTTATAACAATAATATACGAAATAATCCGAGAATCGCCACACACCCTGTGGGAGACTGTGAAAGTCAATTGAGGGTCGATTTAGGACTTTATAACAATATTTTACGAAATAATCCGAGAATCGCCACACACCCAGTGGGAGACTGTCAAAGTCAATTGAGGGTCGATTTAGTACTTAAGAACAATATTATACGAAATAATTCGAGAATCGCCACACACCGAGTGGGAGACTTTCAACGTCAATTGAGGGTCGATTTAGTACTTTATAACAATATTAATCGAAATAATCCGAGAATCGCCACACACCCAGTGGGAGACTGCCAAAGTCAATTGAGGGTCGATTTAGTAATTTATAACAATATTTTACCAAATAATCCGAGAATCGCCACACAACGAGTGGGAGACTGTCAAAGTCAATTGAGGGTCGATTTAGTACTTAAGAACAATATTATACGAAATAATCAGAGAATCGCCACACACCCAGTGGCAGACTCTCAAAGTCAATTGAGGGTCGATTTAGTAATTAAGAACAATATTATACGAAATAATCCGAGAATCGCCACACACCGAGTGGGAGACTGTCGAAGTCAATTGAGGGCCGATTTTGTACTTAAGAAAAATATTATACAAAATAATCCGAGAATCGCCACACACCCTGTGGGAGACTGTCAAAGTCAATTGAGGGTCGATTTAGTACTTAAAAACAATATTTTCCGAAATAATCAGAGAATCGCCACACCTTGAGTGGGAGACTGTCAAAGTCAATTGAGGGTCGATTTAGTAATTTATAACAATATTATACGAAATAGTCCGAGAATCGCCACACACCCAGTGGGAGACTGGCAAAGTCAATTAAGGGTCGGTTTAGTACTTTATAACAATATTATACGAAATAATCCGAGAATAGCCACACACCCAGTGGGAGACTGTCAAAGTCAATTGAGGGTCGGTTTAGTACTTTATAACCATATTATACGAAATAATCCGAGAATCGCCACACACCCAGTGGGAGACTCTCAAAGTCAATTGAGGGTCGATTTAGTACTTTATAACAATATTTTACCAAGTGATCCGAGAATCGCCACACACCGAGTGGGAGAGTCTCAAAGTCAATTGAGGGTCGATTTAGTCCTTAAGAACAACATTATACGAAATTATACGAGAATCGCCACACAACGACTGGGAGACTTTCAAAGTCAAATGAGGGTCGATTTAGTACTTTATAACAATATTTTACCAAGTGATCCGAGAATCGCCACACACCGAGTGGGAGACTCTCAAAGTCAATTGAGGGTCGATTTAGTACTTAAGAACAATATTTTACCAAATAATCCGAGAATCGCCACACACGAGTGGGAGACTCTCAAAGTCAATTGAGGGTCGATTTAGTACTTTATAACAATATTATACGAAGTAATCCGAGAATCGCCACACACCGCGTGGGAGACTGTCGAAGTCAATTGAGGGTCGATTTAGTACTTAAGAACAATATTATACAAAATAATCCGAGAATCGCCACACAACCAGTGGGAGACTGTCAAAGTCAATTGAGGGTCGATTTAGTACTTTATAACAATATTATACGAAATAATCCGAGAATCGCCACACAACGAGTGGGAGACTGTCAAAGTCAATTGAGGGTCGATTTAGTACTTTATAACAATATTATACGAAATAATCCGAGAATCGCCACACACCCAGTGGGAGACTGTCAAAGTCAATTGAGGGTCGATTTAGTAGTTTATAACAATATTTTACCAAATAATCCGAGAATCGCCACACACCGAGTGGGAGACTGTCCAAGTCAATTGAGGGTCGATTTAGTACTTTATAACAATATTATACGAAATAATCCGAGAATCGCCACACACCCAGTGGGAGACTTTCAAAGTCAATTGAGGGTCGATTTAGTACTTTATAACAATATTTTACCAAATAATCCGAGAATCGCCACATACCGAGTGGGAGACTGTCAAAGTCAATTGAGGGTCGATTTAGTACTTAAGAACAATATTATACGAAATATTTCGAGAATCGCCACACAACGACTGGGAGACTTTCAAAGTCACTTGAGGGTCGGTTTAGTACTTTATAACAATATTATACGAAGTAATCTGAGAATCGCCACACACCGCGTGGGAGACTTTCAAAGTCAATTGAGGGTCGATTTAGTACTTTATAACAATATTATACGAAATAGTCCGAGAATCGCCACACACCCAGTGGGAGACTGGCAAAGTCAATTGAGGGTCGATTAAGTACTTTATAACAATATTATACGAAATAATCCGAGAATCGCCACACACCCAGTGGGAGACTGTCAAAGTCAATTGAGGGTCGATTTAGTACTTTATAACAATATTTTACAAAATAATCCGAGAATCGCCACACACCGAGTGGGAGACTGTCAAAGTCAATTGAGGGTCGATTTAGTACTTAAGAACAATATTATACGAAATAATTCGAGAATCGCCACACAACGACTTGGAGACTTTCAAAGTCAATTGAGGGTCGGTTTAGTACTTTATAACAATATTATACGAAGTAATCCAAGAATCGCCACACACCGCGTGGGAGACTGTCAAAGTCAATTGAGGGTCGATTTAGTACTTAAGAACAATATTATACAAAATAATCCGAGAATCGCCACACACCCTGTGGGAGACTTTCAAAGTCAATTGAGGGTCGATTTAGTACTTTATAACAATATTATACGAAATAATCCGAGAATCGCCACACACCCAGTGGGAGACTGTCAAACTCAATTGAGAATCGATTTAGTACTTAAGAACAATATTATACGAAATAATTCGAGAATCGCCACACAACGGATGGGAGACTTTCAAAGTCAATTGAGGGTCGGTTTAGCACTTTATAACAATATTATACGAAGTAAACCGAGAATCGCCACACAACGAGTGGGAGACTCTCAAAGTCAATTGAGGGTCGGTTTAGTACTTTATAACTATATTATACGAAGTAAACCGAGAATCGCCACACAACGAGTGGGAGACTCTCAAAGTCAATTGAGGGTCGATTTAGTATTTAAGAACAATATTATACAAAATAATCCGAGAATCGCCACACACCCTGTGGGAGACTGTCAAAGTCAATTGAGGGACGATTTAGTACTTTATAATAATATTATACGAAATAATCCGAGAATCGCCACACACCCAGTGGGAGACTGTCAAAGTCAATTGAGAATCGATTTAGTAATAAAGAACAATATTATACGAAATAATTTGAGAATCGCCACACAACGACTAGGAGACTTTCAAAGTCAATTGAGGGTCGGTTTAGTACTTTATAACAATATTATACGAAGTAAACCGAGAATCGCCACACAACGAGTGGGAGACTCTCAAAGTCAATTGAGGGTCGATTTAGTATTTAAGAACAATATTATACAAAATAATCCGAGAATCGCCACACACCCTGTGGGAGACTGTCAAAGTCAATTGAGGGTCGATTTAGTACTTTATAACAATAATATACGAAATAATCCGGGAATCGCCACACGCTGAGTGGGAGACTGTCAAAGTCAATTGAGGGTCGATTTAGTACTTAAAAACAATATTATACGAAATAATCAGAGAATCGCCACACCTTGAGTGGGAGACTGACAAAGTCAATTGAGGGTCGATTTAGTAATTTCTAACAATATTATACGAAATAGTCCGAGAATCGCCACACACCCAGTGGGAGACTGTCAAAGTCAATTGAGGGTCGGTTTAGTACTTTATAACCATATTATACGAAATAATCCGAGAATCGCCACACACTGAGTGGGAGACTGTCAAAATCAATTGAGGGTCGATTTAGTCCTTAAGAACAACATTATACGAAATAATACGAGAATCGCCACACAACGACTGGGAGACTTTCAAAGTCAAATGAGGGTCGATTTAGTACTTTATAACAATATTTTACCAAGTGATCCGAGAATCGCCACGCACCGAGTGGGAGACTCTCGAAGTCAATTGAGGGTCGATTTAGTACTTAAGAACAATATTTTACCAAATAATCCGAGAATCGCCACACACTGAGTGGGAGACTCTCAAAGTCAATTGAGGGTCGATTTAGTACTTTATAACAATATTATACGAAGTAATCCGAGAATCGCCACACACCGCGTAGGAGACTGTCGAAGTCAACTGAGGGTCGATTTAGTACTTAAGAACAATATTATACAAAATAATCCGAGAATCGCCACACACCCTGTGGCAGACTGTCATAGTCAACTGAGTGTCGATTTAGTACTTTAAAACAATATTATACGAAATAATCCGAGAATCGCCACACACCCAGTGGGAGACTGTCAAACTCAATTCAGGGTCAATTTAGTACTTTATAACAATATTATACGAAATAATCCGAGAATCGCCACACACCCAGTGGGAGACTGCCAAAGTCAATTGAGGGTCGATTTAGTAATTTATAACAATAATTTACCAAATAATCCGAGAATCGCCACACACCGAGTGGGAGACTGTCAAAGTCATTTTTGGGTCGATTTAGTACGTTATAACAATATTATACGAAATAATCCGGAAATCGCAACACCCAGTGGGAGACTGTGAAAGTCAATTGAGGGTCAATTTAGTACTTTATAACAATATTATACGAAATAATCCGAGAATCGCCACACACTCAGTGGGAGACTGTCAAAGTCAATTGAGGGTCGATTTAGTACTTTATAACAATATTTTACCAAGTAATCCGAGAATCGCGACATAGCGAGTGGGAGACTGTCAAAGTCAATTGAGGGTCGATTTAGTACTTTATAACAATATTATACCAAATAATCC
>NW_024716527.1:7500-11754 GCF_018991925.1 Homarus americanus | reverse complement strand
AGAGAGAGAGAGAGAGAGAGAGAGAGGCAGTCAGACCAAAAGATTACGTTCGAAAGAGGATGAAATTAGATTTTTTTAATATTCATGGGAGGCTTCAGGCAGGCCTTTTAATCTCCCGCCCTCTCTCAATGAAGACTCCACATGCTTCATCTTAATCTACTACTGAACATTTTTGAAGCCTTGGTCTAACTAAACGCGATTCTTACCACCACAAATTTTTCTCTGATCTTATTTTCGGGAGATCTTACCCAGAGAACTTGAAGCTTCCAAACCTTCCCACTCGCTTCCCAAACCTCCCCACTCTCATTCCACACCTCCCCACTCTCTTTCCAAAGCTTCCCACTCGCTTCCCAAACCTCCCCACTCTCATTCCACACCTCCCCACTCTCTTTCCAAAGCTTCCCACTCGCTTCCCAAACCTCCCCACTCTCATTCCAAACCTTCCCACTCTCTTTCCAAACCTCCCCACTCTCATTCCAAACCTCCCCACTCTCTTTCCAAACTTTCCCACTCTCATTCCAAACCTCCCCACTCTCTTTCCAAACCTCCCCAATTCTCATTCCAAACCTCCCCACTCTCATTCCAAACCTCCCCGTGATGATGTGTGTTTCAGCTGATATTAATATGTATAAGTCATCTGCTCTCTCCCCCACAAAAAAAATATTCGAAATTTTACATGAACGAGACAATATTTTCAGCGGTGTTTACATACGAGAGGAGAAAGGTGTGTGTGTGTGGTATTAGTAATTAGTAATACCAATACAGGTGTTTACTATTTCCATACTGTCCTATTAATACCAACATAGGTACTATTACTCTTCGGACTGTGAAATATATTACGTTTTTTTGCTATTGGGTCCTATTAGCATGGCGGTCTGTTTGGTATAGTGAGGCTACAGCAGACAAAATATTAAACCTTCAATACACAAGGAGACAACATGGCCGACACTGCACCCGACAGCCTTCACTTCCCCAACTGCAAACAGAGGTACCCAATCACAGCAAAGTTAACTAAGAATACACGAACCAGTAACTCTTTGGATGGGAGCCGATTACTGCACCCACTTATCCACCGCACCCATAGTGATTGAATATTGGATACAAAATAAACATCCTACATGGAAATAAAACACTGAACATCCTACCTGGACATAAAACACTAATCATCCTACCTGGAGATGAAACACTCAGGTAACTCAACACATACCTGAGGAAGAAAAGAAAATATATAAGTAAATGGAGACACACACACACACACACACACACACCCACGTTTAAATGTTTCGAACTATTTTCTGAATGTCTTTTTTTTCAAAGGTTAAAGAACAAACAGCTAAGTATAAAATATGGTTCGAAATTAGACAAAAAATGAAAGGCGTGTAGCAAAAAAAGGTTCAGACGTATGATTTATATGTGTTTCTCAACCTGAATCTCGAACCTTGAACCATATGCCTCGAGTCTTATGCATTGAACCTTGTCTCGAACCTTTGTATCTCGAGTCTTATGCATTGAACCTTGTCTCGAACCTCGCGTCTCGAGTCTTATGTATTGAACCTTGTCTCGAACCTTTGTATCTCGAGTCTTATGCATTGAACCTTGTCTCGAACCTCGCGTCTCGAGTTTTATGCCAGGAAAGCTGTGTCCCAAACTTTATTTCTCGAATATGAAGCATCGAATCTTGTGTCTTGAAACATATATCTCGACTATGATCCTTCAAACCTTGTATTTTAAACCTTGTGTCTCGGATCTTGTTTCAGGTCCCTGGAGTCTCGAGTGTTCTTCCTCCTTGACTCCTTGTGTTACACCTAAGACTCACGACCTGTTAATTAAATGCCAACCTCAGTATCAAAGGACCGGAGAGCCACTGTTTGAGTCACTCACTAGCCTGTCTCTTCATCGGTTAGCTTATGTGACCAACCAGGCAGGATTCAATAGACCCTATTCCTCTCTCTCCACTCTACTGCACCTCTTCTCTACCACATAATCCTACTTCATACCATACTCTCTCTCTACCGCACTCTCTCTACCGCACTCCTTCTCTACCACGATCTCTCTTTACCGAACGCTCTCTCTACCACACGCCCTCTCTACCACACTCCTTCTCTACCCCACATTCACAGTCTCCCCCTTTACCACACAGTCTCCCTCTCTACCACACCCTCTCCCTCTCTACCACACCTTCTCCCTCTCTACCATACTCCCTCCTTCTCTAGTTCCTACCTTAAAGGCAACAGGCGTCGTTAGTATCTGGTTACGAGCCTCAGTTATTATGGGGCGTGTAGTCAGGTGCAATTCCACAACCTGATGCCTTCACCAACACACGTGATATTCCCATCCCTGACAACGTGATATTAAAGAACATGAAAATGCGCAATATCAGGGTAAATGAATTATACTCTTACCATCGTCAGGGGTGAATACAAGTAGATATATATATATTAAAAACCTGAGAGTAAAATGTGAAAAACTATTGAAATGATTCATACATATAAGGAAAAACGTCTACACATGTCAGTTCACGCATCCATTACTCAGGCCACAGAACTCGTCTCTCTACAATAATCGCGTTACCTTACGGTCTTGTAAACACCAAAGACGTAATGCTATCCATTCAAAAACAAGGATATAATGCTCAGGTAACTTAATGTTAACTTCAAGGTTTATGCAAATAATTCTAAGTTATCAATAAGATGGAAAGAAAATTAACTTGATAAGAAGAAAAATTAGTTCTATTGAAATAATCCCCATGCATAAAGACATCCAGTTGACCTAATATATATCAGGATAAGCTTGGGAAAACACAAAAGTAATAAGAGCGAAATAGTCAACATCATCTTGCTTACTGTGTTGAAAGCAGAAAGCTCAAACAACATACATTAAAACAGGTCAATTTTTACCCCTGGTACCAACATGAAAGCACCCCCAAAAAAGTGTGTGTTCGGGGGAACGATGAATTGAAAAAGTGAATGAAGCACTTTTTGGTGAATAAGCTGCACTTACACCAGGTAGGAATATGTATTTACAGGTGGTAGGCACTATACACGCCTTTTAAAGAGACGTCCAATACATTTTTCTGTTGACTTGTATATTTTACGTATGTCTGTATTTCATTTTGATTTGTCTCGTGTGTATTTATTTCCAAACTGTTGCTCCTTGTTGTAAATTTCATATATTGTTTGATTTAATTTTCAGCGTTTATTTTTTTTAGCTATTTTTTCTTCTTTCCTTGTTCACTGTTCCGTGTCTCTGAAGCCTTTTTCGTGTTGTTTATAACCTAATATTTTCCACTAAGGTGTTCTGGATTTGTAATAATAATAATAATAATAATAATAATAGAGAGAGAGAGAGAGAGAGAGAGAGAGCACAAGTTTATGCCCTGAGAAAGAAACGTACCAGTATCTGTGTGTGCGTGTGTGTGTAGTAGAATAATGGACCATAAAGCTGTATTATATACCACCGACACCTCACCTCTCAGGCTTACAAAAATACATCGCTCTCTTTTCTCTCAGTGTCTCTGCCTCTCACCTCATCCCTATATCTCTCTCTCTCTCTCTCTCTCTCTCTCTCTCTCTCTCTCTCTCTCACTTTATACTACTTCCTGTTCGCTATCGTCCACCGCTCCCTCCCTGCACTGGACACCACCACACCCAACAGAGTAATGACATTCACGTATATGACGACAGGTGAGGCAGGACAAAGGGGGGGAAGAGACGTGAATTATTACCTGTTATGTACATAGGTGTAATGTTCTTCATTGTATGTATGTATGTATGTATGTATGTATGTATGTATGTATGTATACTTTTAATATCCAAACTGCATCTTCACCATCATCACAACGACCATCACTACAACCACTATAACCACCACCACAGCCACAACCACCATCTCAACCACCATTACCACAGCCACAACCACCATCACCACAATCACCACAGCCACTACCATCACCATTATCACCACAGCTACCACCATCACCATTACCACCACACTCCTCTCACATGTCTCCCACCCAACACGTCATCTATTTTTCTTTGCTATTCCCTTTTGATTCTTTCTGTTTAGTTCATTTCCTTAAAAGGGTTTCAGCCCCCCTCATCAGCACCCTCCCCCACATACCCTCCCTTGAGATGGCTGGGGCGAGAGAGAATACGAAGTGTGGATAAGAGGAGGAAGGAAGTGAGGGAGGAAGGAAGAGAGATGAAGGAAGGAAGGAAGGAAGGAAGGATGTGAGAGAGAGGAAGGAGTGTAAAT
>NW_024716527.1:0-2500 GCF_018991925.1 Homarus americanus | reverse complement strand
TTACACTTTTATGTTCACGAAAAAAACTAAAACAATAAAGACAGTTAAAGAAAAACAACTTTGTTACGAGTCACCACAACAGATAGGCCATCATGCCTCCCTACCCCTCCCCTACCACCCTCCACCACCCCACACCTTCCCCTCTTCACCCCACCCCTGCCCACTTACTCCACCTCCCCGTCCCTCCCTTAACCCTCATCCCCCTCATTCTACCTCCCCCATCCATCCCTTCCCAACTTACCCCACCCCAGGATCCAAAATCGATAGGCCTCTCCTTGACCTGAGGGACAATGTACACAGGTAGGCCTACTATATTACATCTCGTTAAGGGACGCTAAGTTAGCCTTGACTTGAGAGTGTGGTTGTTTAGACAGACGCTAGACAGACAGGCGACAGACAGACGGACAGATGGACGACGTGATTTGATAGTATCCTGTTATCTTTGGCGAGGAAGGCGGATTATGGAAAGCAGTGAAGATGACGGCAGGCTATAGACTTGTTTGTGGCGTGACTCTGGTGTGTGTGTGTGTGTAGACGCGCTTCAATCTTAGGGTGTTTACATACAGCCTTGACCAAACTTATCAACATACGAAATGAAAACACACACACACACACACACACACACACACACACACACACACACACACACACACACACACACACACACACACACAATTCATATGAAAAACGGTGTCCTAACATAGAGGAGAAAGCCTAGATCTCAATAGTTCCCCTACTACGGTGTGAGAGAGAGAGAGAGAGAGAGAGAGAGAGAGAGAGAGAGAGAGAGAGAGAGAGGAATCACGTCATCGCTCGATAGCCGTCTACCTCTATAGAGATTCATCGTAAGTTATGTGGTGAGGAGATGAGTGGGAAAAGAGAGGGAAAGGGAAGAAAGTGGGCAGTGGATGAAAGGGGAAATTGGGAGAAGATACGGTGAGGGGAATTATGAGGTGAGGAGAGAGGGCGAGGGGAGTGTGTGAGGGGTGAGGAGGATAAGGAAAGAGGGAGTAAGAGGTGAGGAATGAGGGGTGAACAATAAGGAAAAAATAAAGCAGTGAGATAGAATTGAGGATTGGAACAAGGGGATTAAGGTAGAGGTGAGGGGAATGAGAAAAGGGAAGTGAGAGGGAAGGCTGAGAGGTGAGATTAGGGAAAGAGAGGGGTGGGTAGGTGTTTGTTTACATTAGGATATGAGTTTATTCCTACCTGCTTTTACTACAGAGAGCTGGTCATGTCAACAAGGAGGGAAGGACTTATCTACAATTCGTCTGGTGATTACATACACCCGCCCAACAAACAAACATACACTCATACACATGTTCGTGGAGTAAGTGTATATTGCCTCCAGCACGCAAACAGCCTCCAGCACATACGAATACACTTACAGTACATAACAAGCGCACGTACACACATACAAACACACCTATAACGAGTGTATACAACCTCAAGCATACACACACACACACACACACACACACACACACACACACACACACACACACACACACACACACACGCACGCACGCACACACACACAAACACACACACACACACACACACACACACACACACACACACACACACACACCTATAACGAGTGTATACAACCTCAAGCATACACACACACACACACACACACACACACACACACACACACACCTATAACGAGTGTATACAACCTCAAGCATACACACACACACACACACACACACACACACACACACACACACACACACCTAAAATTCCAATCCTTATAAATAATTTTTGATAAAGAAATTGTCATCAGAGGTTAAAACGACAACCATCTACAAATCAGAATGAAAACAAATTAAATTCTATTCTTTCAAACTCCATTCACTTATGATAAATATTATACAATTGTCTAAATTAATAACCAGGCGTTCAAAAAAAATAATTCATAAATATGTTATACTAAATTATACCAACTAAGAGAATGAGAAAATTTGTCCCGAGGATATAACAAGCGTCACGTGACCTCGCTGCTCAGTGACCCGTCAACAGTGGTGGTGGGAGTAGGTCAAAGGTTAAGATTATTATTATTCATTTGATATCTTTCAGCAAGTTAAATATAGATAGTTCATTCACTCCCACATACATGTATTTTTACCCAGCTTAATTGTTGACGTCATGTTGTGCGTAAAGTTGTCAAATGGGTATATTTTTTTATTTTTTACGCGAAAATTAAAAAGATTTATTTAAATATTTTTATATTTTTTATTTATTGTTGATTTAGTTTAATTAAAATAAATTTGATGTCAACTAAAAAAAATGGTTGAGTCTCGGGTGAAATGCATCAATAAGAGACGCGACCCAGTTAACGAAAATAGACTGGTTGACACATGGAGCAGACACGTGTACCAGTCGACCAAAACAGACTGACAGGAAAATCAAAGTGAAGGTAACGTGGATATTGAAGCACTGTCCCAACATGGAGTCAGGAACGCTACTTTCTAGGGCTACTTTCTGAAGCTACTTA
>NW_024716526.1:0-8248 GCF_018991925.1 Homarus americanus | reverse complement strand
GTGTGTGGTGGTGGTGGTAGTGTGTGGTGGTGGTGGTAGTGGGTGGTAGTGTGTGGTGGTGGTGGTGGTAGTGTGTGGTGGTGGTGGTGGTAGTGTGTGGTGGTGGTAGTGTGTGGTGGTGGTGGTGGTGGTAGTATGTGGTGCCTCCATGACCACGGGAGGTCCGTCATATCAACACCCGAGGACGAGTTACTACACCACGTGAACACCATACCACCTGGTGTCTACATGACCAGTCCAGTAATGAAAGCTTTTGTTAAACGACCCACCCACCCCATGTCTTTGTATGTAATAAGTCATTTTTGTCCAATGTATATTTTCAGCATTCGGGCTGCCTAACTTTTTCAATAAACCGTTAATTATTAGATTAACAGTGAGGCAGATAGTCCAATCAAGTGTGTGTTTATCCACCTTGGTAGTACATCACAGCAGCATGACAAGACTATTTTATTCAGCCCACTCTACTAGTTTTGTTCCTCTGACAAGTTTACGGCTTATCTCCCAGACTAATTTCGCAGTACTGTTGTTTTTTAAACAATTTATTGTTACCTTTTTGTTATATATTCCCGTACCCACTGCAGTCTCCCCGACCCTCCTGATCCTAAGTTTCTTGAGCAGTTTAAACACTGTCCCCCGCCCGTGGGGTTGGTGGGGGGGGGGGAAGCAGTCTCTTTAACCGTAAAGTTGTACCAATTGACGATAAATGGAACCGATGCGGAATTGCAGTATGTTTTCCAGCCGTCCGTGACATCGACTGTCCTGGACAATGTGTGTGTGTGTGTGTTTAATTTTTATAGAAAATCAAAAGCCTAATACCATGTTTAAAACGTTTCTCGTATAGTGACGGGTCGGCTCAACAGATGGCGCTGCTAAGCAGCTCCAAAGGCTCACATTTTTTTTATCGATGTAGATGGTAGCATTCCCGTCTTTCGTATACAGTATAGCCTTTGCCTCCCACCTAATACAGCTGTTACGGCCTGGAGTCATTTGTGAAGTTCCTTTAAAAGTTTAGTCATGTTCGTCTAGCAATTTATTTCATTAAAAAAATGCCAAATACCGCAAGTCATAACATAAAACTACACCTGTTTTGTTGACTTGCTCCGATAGTGCTTTCAGCATTTAGTTGGCTACCGATTCAAATTAATCCAGTATATCATAGCAGTACCTGAGTAAGTTATCAGAACACCCAGGGGGCAAATGAAGAAAGATAAACTTAACAGTACTCACTGTTATTATATACGAACTAACAAACTCAAGATGATTATAAACTTAACATGTTAACTCGGTAAATATAACTAACAATAAGCGAGACAGGGACATCGGTGTCAAGCCCGACATAAATCTAGGGCCAACACTTAGCATTGCACCACATAGAGGTAAGGCCCTACATATAAGGGCGATAGAGACTAGAAATAATGATTCACAACAGTGTATAATACTTACGGTTCTGGTAATACTCAGTCAGGCCCACCACACAACAAGCGGCCCTGCCTATAAAGGCTCCACACGACTAGCCTCTGGACGATGTGGTGAAGACTGCCGGGTAAACCAAACACCAACACGGAGAGGAGTTCAATGTGTAACAAGCATGAGGGTTGTTTATCTTGTTGAGAAAGATCAGCTCACGGGGACGGTAGTTGTTCACAGGATATTGGCCCTTCATACACCAGTCTATACCAGCTTTGAACTGACCTAGAAGCTCTTAGTCTAACAACGATCAATATCGTTGCTTTATTTAGATAGGGAGGCATCTTAAATTAACACTTCCTGAACGCTGGCCGTACTGGTTGAACGTGCAGGCCGCTCTCCTACACCTCCCTGGTTGGACACATACGGTCATGGCTGGCGGAAGAGCTTCAACGAGCAGGTCGCTTACTACAATGACTGAATTGGGTGGTGGTTACAGCAGACACAGCAATATAGCCCAGGGTACTGCTGGGGGACTGTTGACGGATTTGGAGCTGTCCAGCAGCAGTGAATGTGAAGAACAAGAGCCGTTTAAAGTTGTTAATAGTGTTACGAACCACGCCATCTATTGTCATGATCTACCTACCCAGCACCACGAGCAACGCCATCTAGGGACGAAACCCGAGTATGACTAGTCTTAGTTACCACTCCGGGTTTCCCTTCTCCATATCCTGGTTGTTGCGGCACCTTCTCCAAGTCTTCCTCATCAGCTCCAGTTCGTGGAGAGTTCACTTCACTGTGGGAAATGACCACACTAGGATCACCTATCCTGGAAACCTAAGACACATTGACTACCTACCATAGCTATTCTTTCATTGATGTGGGCAATTATTGCGTTTCTGGATATCTCGAGTCCAAATATTTTTCCGTTGGCAGCATATGGTATTTGATGGTTGTTGACAATAATAGGGTATGGGTTTGTTTTTGCGATGTGAATTATTTTGAGTTTTTGACTTTGGTTTTTATCTTCCATTTTCGTTCATAGTTGTTTTTTATCTCTATTTCTCTGCTTGTTCTAATGGCCATTATTTGTTTTGATTTTCCGGAGTACCTGACTATCTGTGTGACATCTTCTGCGTATGCTATATATTCTGATTGCCGTGGTTGTGGCATGTCTGCTGTGTATATAGTGTCTAATGTCGGCGATATATTACTGCCTTGGGGAACTCCACTATGAAGGTTGTGCTAGATGGTTGTCGATGATTAATTTGGCCTTTCTGTTGTCTAAGAAATTGCATAGTAGTGTTGTGATATTGGTAGGCATGTCCAATTTGATTATTTTCAACTTCAGTCCTTCATGCCAGACTTTATCAAATGCTTTTGACACATCTCCTAGAATTATATTGCATTGGTCTGTTGCTTGCAGCAATTGATTCGTATATTAGAGCTATTGCTGTATTGGTTCCTCGATTTTTTCAAAAGCCTTGCTGTCTCGGGTTATATTTGTTTTCTTGGTCTAGAAAATTTCTGAGTCTGGTTGACTCTTTTTTCCAATATTTTACCGGATGTTTCCAGTAGTGAGGTAGGTCTGTAGTTCTCTGCTTGGGTATGGTTCTTTCCTGCTTTCGGGATGAGTCTGATTTTGGCTATTTTAAATTTGGTAGGGAAGAAGCCAGTTACAAGTGAGGCATTGTATATATTTTTAAGCTGTTCGATCACTCAGGAAAATTTTGTAGTACGATTTTATTAATTTGGCTTATGCCAGGTGCTTTGTTCTTGAAGCTTGCTATTGTTTTTACAATATCATTTTGAGTTAATGGAGCAATTATTGGGTTATTAATGTTTAATGAATGGAGGTTGATTTTCCAAGTAGGTTTCCATTTGTGTTCTGGCTCAAATATGTTGTAGTTGCCTGTTGTTTCTTGGCAGAAGCTTCTATTGTCTTCGGCGTTGATTCTGAATATGTCTTTCCAGTATTCTCTAAATATTGGTTCTTTATCGTGTGGTTCTGTTGCCTTTCTACCGTTTTTGTCCTTTATGTAGCTCGTTTTTTCCGAATTAGTTCCCATTAGGTTTTTTATTTTTTTCCAGAATGCTTTTGGACTTCTGTAGTCTGCTTGTGTCTCATTGATCAGTTTGTTCCATGTTTCATTGTGTTTGTTCTTGCTAATGTTCTTCTTTTAGATTCCTGAATAATATTCTATTGTCATTGTTCCACCTGTGTGATTTTGTGTATTCATATAAATTGATAAATCTAGTTTGGATCATTTTCTCTTCATATGTTAATTGTGCATGTGGTAATGTACGGTATGTTGTTTTTCATTGCTGTTATTACTTCATTGTACCATGTATCCAGTGTTTTGTCAATCTCTGTTTTGTCTTTGTTGTGTAGGAGTGTTGGTTCGTTGTTGCTAAGATCCGATTTAAATTTTTCCCAATTTGCTCTATTGAGTGAAAATCTTGGGATTGATGGAATTTGCAAATCAGGGATGTGGATAGAGTTGCTATTATGGGTAGATGATCACTGGTTGTTGTGGGTCCAGCTTTTAGATGTACTTTTGAATGGTGATGCCTATTGGCTAAAACAATGTCTGGTTTCCCAGTTACCGGCTGATGCGAAAGTTGCGAAGTCCGGCCCGAGGTGAGTTATTGTCCCGTGTGCGATGAGAGCATGGAGGATTTTTCCTCCCGGGTTTCTAATATTATGTCCTAAGGTTGTGTTTAGCATTAAGGTCTCCTATGAAGTATGCTGGATTGTTTTGCCTCATTAGTTTAAGATGTCCCCTGTAAGGAACATTGGCCTTCTGAATGTTAGATATGAAGTTCCAATAGTTATTGGGCCTCTTGCTGTATTTATTTCGGCTGCAAGAAAGTTACTTTGAAAGTTGTCAATGATTTTGTATTGTATGTTGCATTTTATAGCTATTGCTATTCCGTCATGTGGTTCGTCGTGTATGTTCATTTCATGTACATGGTAGTTAAAGATCTTGATTTTGTCACTTTTTCCGACCATGTGCGTTGATAAGGATGATGTCTGGGTCTATTGTGCTGTATATGTTAGTAAGTTCTGTTTTCCTCGTCAGAGTCCAGGCAAGGACGTTGTGTTGAATTATCTTTATTGATTTGTTTTGAGTAGTCGTGGATCCCGAGAACTTGGTGTAGGGTGTTTGCTGGCTCGTGTCTCTTCCTTTCCTCCTTTAATCCCATTCTGATTTTCTTAAACTTACTTATATCTCCTCTTTCAATTTTGTTATATTTGGTATTTATTAGTCCTGCATTTATCAATTGGTCTATGTAGGATTCTTCTACCCTGACATCTTCGTAGGTGAATTTTACTGTGCCTTCCTTGATTTCCTGCAGAAGTCTATCATTTGTTATTGTAGGTGGTGTGTTGACCGAGTAGAAGCGGATGCCGATGTCATTGCCTAGGTCTGCTGGCTGCACATCGCTTGGTGAAGATGGGGGGGGCACGATGGCCAGAGTGGGATTCTTTTCTTGATTTCGCTTTGGTTGGGTCAGCTTTTGCAGGTTGTTTCTCTGTTTGCTGAGTTGTGGAATCTGATTTGTGGTGTGGTGTGACTGGTTGGCTGATAGGGTATATTTCCATGACGTTTTCTTCTGTGACTAGTTTGATCGTGTGCTCCTGTGGTTTGGTTATTCCTAGGCAATTCTCGGTGACAATTTTAAACATTTCTGTTGGGGGGGCGTCGTCTGGAAATTTCACCTCCGGCAGATTGTTTGCAGCAAACATTTCCCTGATCGTTTTTCCAAAGGATCCTGGTTTTGGAATGTTGTTGTGTGGTTAAAATTGTGAAAGGTAATCCTTCGCTCAGATTGAGGTATGTAGGTTGCATGAGGGGATTTTCTTTGGCTTTCTTCAGGACTTTGGAGGTGGTATCTTTCAGCTTTGCAATTGCTGCATATGTCTTGTTAGGGTCTGTTTCTATCTTCTTATTTGTCTTTTCTTTTTCTCTCGGATTCCTAATTATTTCTTTCCTTATGGGACAGCGTGCTGCTAGTGTTCGGTGGTCCCCATTGCAGTTCAGGCATTTGGGGTTATCTTTATTGTTACATTCTCTGATGTGTGACCCTCTGCTGCACATTCGGAGCAGAACTTATCTTTTTGGGGACAGTTTATTGCTAGATGGTTGTATTTGTAGCAGTTCCAACACGGTGTTATTGCGTAAAATTGCTCCTGCTCAATTTGTTGTTTTGACAGATGGTAGTGGGAGATACAGAGGCCATTCTCTAGGGCTTTTTGTGCCATGGAGATCTCTCCAAACCTGACCTTCATCATGGTGGGAGCACCAGGCATTAGCACCACCACCTCAACTCTGGGCCACGGGTTCTTCTCTTCTACATTGTTAGCAATGTAGCTTGGTGTTTCTTTCAGTATATTTCTATCTACAATGGACTTCAATGGCGAGACGGAGAGCTTATATACTCGGCCACCGGAAGAAAGACCAGATGTAAACGTCTTAGGTGACGACCCCCCACCCGAGAAACTCGCCGGTTGGCTGAACTCCGCCGCTATGGTATGCGATTAGGCTTGTCAGTTGTAGGGGAGAGTATCCACTACAAGACCACGACTTATCTTGCAATTGGCCCTAGTTCCAAGTTCAGCCGTGAATAATCATCAATAACGGAGTCATTGTTGAATAACTTGGTGTTATTCATTTGGGTGAATATTTATATAAAGCAACGGTGCTGTTACACCACTAACCTCCCCTTGTATATAACCCATGCACGTCTGTCGTTGTTCCTCATCGACTCTTCCCAACTCTTCTTCATGGACTCCAGGAGTTATCTTTTATTCTCACCTTCCTCACTAAATGTTTTATTGGATATTAAAATTAGCAATATTAAAGCAACTATATTCTATAAACTTTCAAACTATTAACAGTGGAAAAACAAGAACCTTGCAGACTTATTCTCCATCATCATTAAATAGTACATCAATCATTACACACAACACTCCTGGAGCCAAAGTTGTCTCTAAAAGCAATGGTTCAGCAACAACAGCAAATTGGCACCAGTACAGTGGCTGGCCTCCCAACAAAATATTTCCATTACACAGTACTGTTTCTGCATACAGTAAAGAAGTAGGTACTCACTACAGGTTGTGAAGATTATTAATTCTTTGTGGATGACTGACTCGCAGTATGTCACTCCAAACACAATAATTAACTAATAAGTATTAAATTTTGAGTTCTTATAAAGATAAAAACTTACATTAATTACTCCTCCCTCAAGGTATAGCACAGTGCAGTATTACAATTTATATTACATAGACATTATGATTTTGTATTGGATGTTATTTTACTCTACGTAACGAATATTTCCAACTATTAAAATTCATACCTCAATACTGTCCGGTAATTCTATTAATTAATATCTGATCAAAACCCAATAAATACATATCTTTAACATCAATAAAGATAAATTACTTTCAGGAAAACTTTCAACATAACTCTCATAAACTGGCAAAGTGTACATCAAACCCATATACAGTTTGTCAGGACTATTTCTCAATATAATTAGTTTTTTGCCTTCATCTGCTACTGCTTTATAATTACTAAGTAGAGACCTCAATACTTTACTTAATCGTCAGGTTTATGATAAAGTGCGGTACGTATATAGTTGAGGAGTGTATAGTTTTATCAAGTTATATTTTTAGTTTTTCTGAAATTCTTCAATCTAGTTCAACATCAGTAACAATGAGAAATGACTACAGAGTAACATGACTCGCCAGCCAGAGTTGCTTGAGGTTCATTACTCTCTGTACATAAATGAAAGCTAGAGGTAAATTGCCAGAGTCCAAATGAGTTGCTACATACCTTCATTTGGTGAACAATGCACCAATACTTTGACACTTGCTCTTATAAAGAAAAAAATGTGATTTATCATTTGTGATGAAAATTATGAACAGGTAGAAAAGTTTACCCCTAGATGTAGAGCGTATCAATAGAGCAGACTAGTGAGAATAAAGTCAGAGTCTCTCTCTCTCTCTCTCTCTCTCTCTCCTGAAAGAACTTAACTGAAAGAACTAGGAGGCGGGGGGGGGTGGAAAGGTGTAGCAAGCTAAAATAATTTTCAAATGGCAACTGGAAAAGAAGCAAGCAAATCTTCTGCCGATTGATATGGATGCATTTATGAAGTACTTATGTTACAAAGGAAGTTTCCCAACCATGAAAATAACGATTACATAAACTAGCAGATGCAGTTATAAGACTATGGGTAAATTTGTACTGTTTATTAATGGTTTACTTTTGTGCTATAATTTTTATTACAGAAGTGTTCACAGTAATATACCTAACTCGGGTGATATTTAACCATGAACTAAAATGAATAAGAACAAAATTCTATGGATTAAATGAACTATGTTTTGTTATCAAACTTTAGTTCAAGACCATTGTGACATTAATGTTGACGTCAAGCATCACTGTTGCAGGTGAAGAAGTCTACTGACGCAAAATATTAATAATAATGAGATCTTTCCCTCTACCACAAACCAATGCTACACTATATTTTGGGGTATACATGTCCAGTACTTTGCGATCTGCAACAGTGTATGGAAAGGGTTGAATATCCAGGCAGTAATAAATACTGTAGTTGCATCAGCAGCCTTTACCGCTCCAACAAATGGAACAATTTTAGGTATGTATTTGAATATATCTACTGTATAACTACCACTGTGTTGCATATTAATAATAACAATAATTACCATTGCATGAATGAACATATTACACTGATATAAAATAATTATTTTTGTTTTCAACTCCCACGTCCATTATTATAATAATTTTACATTTTAATTTAATGCAACATATACTGTTTGCCA
>NW_024716525.1:0-21583 GCF_018991925.1 Homarus americanus | reverse complement strand
CTAGAAGGATGTATTGCTCTTTGGGAGTATCGGGAGGTGTACCTGGGAGTGTCGGAGGTACCTGGGGAGTGTCAGGAGGTGTAATGGGAGTATCGGAGGTGTCCTGGGAGTGTCGGAGGTGTACCTGGGAGGTCACAGAGTACCTGGGAGTCCTGGGGGGCGTGGCCTGTTGGGAGTGTCGGGGGTGTACCTGGAGTGTCACAGGATGTAGCTGGGAGTGTCAGGAGTGTATCTGGGGAGTGTCATAGAGTACCTGGGAGTGTCAGAGATGTACCAGGTGTCAGAGGTGTACCTGGGAGTGTCGGGAGGTGTACCAGTGAGTGTGAGAAGTGTACCTGGGTGTGTCGGAGGTACCTGTGAGTCGGAGGAGGCTTGGGGTGTGGCGGTGTAAATGGAGTGTCAGAGGTGTACCAGGAATGTCTGTGAGTACCTGGGAGGTCAAAGGTGTCCTGGGAGTGTCAGAGGAGTCCTGGGAGGTTGGGAGGTAATTGGGAGCATCAGAGGTGTACCTTGGGAGGTCACAGTGTACCTGGGAATGTCAGGAGGTGTACCAGAGTGTGAGTACCTGGGAGTCTCAAAGGTACCTGGGAATATCGGATGTTTACCTGGGAATATCGGAGGTTACCTGGGAGTGTCAGAAGTGTACCTGGGAGTGTCGGAGGTGACCTAGGAGTGGTCACAGGAGTACCTGGGAGTGGTCAGAGGTGTACCTGCTAGTGATCAGAGTACCAGGAGTCAGAGATGTACCTGGGAGACTGGGGGTATCTGGAGTGTTGGACGGGTACCTGGGAGTGTCAGTGGTGTACCAGGAATGCTGGGTGAGCCTGGGAGGTCGAAGGTGTACCTGGGAGGTTGGAGGTGTACCTGGGAGGTTGGGGAGGTGTACGCAGGCCAGAGGTGTACCTGGGAGGCCGGAGGTGTCCCGTGTGTGGAGAAGTGCACCTGGGAGTGTCAATGGTACCTGGGAGTGTCTGGAGGCACATGGGAGTGTCAGGAGGTGCTGGGAGGTCAGGGGGTGCACTTGGAGTGTCAGGAGGTGCACCTTTGGAGTGTCTGAAGTGTACCTGAGGTTCTGAGGTGTACCAGGCAGTGTCTGAGGTGCACCTGGCAGTGTCTGAGGTACCGGGAGGTCAGGGGAGCACGAGAGTGCCTGAGGTACCTGGGAGGTCAGGAGGGGTACCTGGGAGTGTCAGTGTGCCTGGAGTGTCAGAGGTGTGGCCCCGGGAGTGTCAGGAGGTGTACCTGGGAGGTCAAGGTGACTTGGGAGGCTGGGAGGTAACCTGGGAGTGTCAGAGGTGTACCTGGGAGGTCTGAGGTGTACCTGGGAGTGTCGGAGGTGTACCTGGAGTGTCTGGGGTGTACCTGGGAGTGTCAGGGGGTGTACCAGGAGTGTCAGTGGAGTGGGTGTGTCAGAGGTATACCTGGGAGTGTCGGAGGTACATGGAGGTCAGAGGTACCTAGCAGTCTCAGCGGTGCATCTGGGAGTGTCAGAGGTGTGCCTGGGAGTGTCTGAGGTGTACCTGGGAGCGTCTGAGGTGTACCTGGGAGTGTCTGAGGTGTACCTGGGATTGTCTGAGGTGTACCTGGGAGTGTCTGAGGCACCTGGGAGGTCAGAGAAGGGCCAGGGAGCGTGACACCTGGGAGTGTGAGAGGTACCTGCGTGTGAGAGGTACCAGAGTGTCTGGAGGTACCTGGGAAGTGGGTCAGAGGTACCTGGGAGGTCTGAGGTACCTGAGTGTCTGAGGTGTACCTGGGAGCTCAGGATGTTCAAAGAGTGAATGAGGTGTCCCTGGGAGTGTTTGGGGAGGTGTGTTAGAAGTGTCTGAGGTGTACGGGGAGTGTCAGAGGCACCAGGGAGTGTCAGAAGAATACCTATGAGGCCAGAGGTGTACCTGGGGAGTGTAGAGGTGTACCTAGGGAGTATCGGAGGGTTTACCTGGGAGTGTCGCAGTTGTACCTGGAAGTGTCGGAGGCGGACCTGGGAGGCCAAAGGTGTACTTGGGAGGTCAGAGGTGTACCTGGGAGTGTCTGGAGGTACCTGGGAGCACAGGTGTACCAGAGAGTCTGGGGTGAGTAGGGTGTGTGAGAGGTATACCTGGGAGTGTCGGAGGTACATGGAGTGTCAGAGGTGTGCCTAGCAGTCTCAGCGGTGTAGCTGGGAGTGTCAGAGGTGTGCCTGGGAGTGTCTGAGGGCAACTGGGAGTGTCTGAGAGGTGTACCTTGGGAGTTCTAGAGGTGAACCAGGAGTGTCAGCCGAGTACCTGGGAGGTCAGAGGTACCTGGGAGTATCGGAGGTACATGGGAATATCGGAGGTGTAACGGGAGGTCAGAGGTGTACCCTGGAGTGTCAGGAGTACCTGGGAGTCTCAAAGGTGTACTTGGGAGTGTCAGTGAAGTACCTGGGAATATCGGAGGTGTACCTAGAATATCGGGAGGTGTGGGCCTGGGAGGTCAGAGGTGTACCAGGAATGTCAGTGGAGTAATGGGAGTGTCAGAGGTGCACCTGGGAGTGTCAGAGGTGCCCTGAGTGTCAGGGAGGTAACTGGGAGAGATGGAGGTACCTGGGAGCAGGAGAAGTGTACCTGGGAGGTCTGAGGTACTGGGAGGTCTGAGGTGTACCTGGGAGGTTGGGGAGAACCAAGGAGTGAAAGAGGTGTACCTGGGAGCGAGGTGTATAGGGAGTGCCTGAGGTGTGAGGCTGGGGAGGCCAGAGTGTCAGAGAATACCTAGGGGAGGTTGGGAGGTGTAACTGGGAGTGTCAGAGGTGTACCTAGGGAGTATCGGGAGGTGAACCAGGGATTGTCAGAGGAGTCCTGGGAGTGTCTGGAGGTGGTACCTGGGAGTAT
Organism: Homarus americanus; assembly: GCF_018991925.1. Classification (NCBI taxonomy): domain Eukaryota; kingdom Metazoa; phylum Arthropoda; class Malacostraca; order Decapoda; family Nephropidae; genus Homarus; species Homarus americanus. The sequence continues at coordinate 18,737 of NW_024716525.1, read as the reverse complement.
CGGAGGCCTGGGAATATCGGAGGTGTACCTGGGAGTGTCAGAGGTGTACCAGGGTGTCAGGTGAGGCCTGGGAGTCTCAAAGGTGTACTTGGGAGTGTCTGTGAAGTACCTGGGAATATCGAAGGTACTGGGAATATCGGAGGTGTACTGGAAATATCGGAGTGTACCTGGGAGGTCAGAGGTGTACCAGGAAATGTCGTTGGAGTAATGGGAGTGCTGGGAGGTACCTGGGAGGTCAGGAGGTGTACCTTCGAGTGTCAGGAGGTACCTGGGAGTGTGCAGAGGTGCACTTGGGACTGTCAGAGATGTACCTGGGAGGTTGGAGGTGCACATGGGGAGTGTCAAGGAGTACCTGGGATTGTCAGAGGTGTACCTGGGAGTGTCAGAGGTATCAAGGAATGTCAGTGAGTACTTGGGAGGTCAGAGGTGACCTGGGAGGCCAGAGGTGTATCTTGGGAGTGTCAGAGGTACCTGGAGGAGCATAGGTGTACCTGGAGTGTCGGAGGTGTACCGGAGTGTGAGAAGGCACCTGGTGATGTCGGAGGTACCTGGAGCAATGGGAGGTGTACCTGGCAGCAACAGCGGTGTTCCTGGGAGTGTCAGAGGTTTACTAGGTAATGTCAGTGGAGTACCTGGGAGAGTCAAAGGTGTACCTGGGAGGCCAGAGGTGTACCTGGAGGTGAGGAGGCGTACCTGGGAGGTCGGAGGTGTACCTGGGAGTGTGAGAAGTGTACCCAGGAGTGTCTGAGGTGTACCTGGGAGTGTCTGAGGTACCTGGGAGCAGGGGAGAACCAAGGAGTGAAAGAGGTGTACCTGGGAGGTAGAGGTGATCCAGGAGTGTCTGAGGTGTACCTGGGACGAGGTGTACCAGGAGTGTCAGGGAATACCTGGAGTGTCAAAGGTGTACCTGGGAGGTCAGATGTACCCAGAGCACGGGAGGTTTACCTGGGAGGTCGGAGTTGTACCTGGGAGTGTCGGGAGGCGGACCCGAAGTGTCAGAGGTGTACCTGGGAGTATCAGAGGTATACCTGGGGGTGTCAGAGGAGTACCTGGGAATGTCAGAGACATACCAATGAGTGTCAGTGAAGTACCTGAAGCTAAATGTGTACCCGACTATCGTAGGTGTACCTGGGAGAGCAGGAGGTGTACCTGGGAGTGCTGGGAGGTGTACCTGGGATTGTCAGAGGTGTACCTGGGAGGCCGGAGGTGTACCTGGGAGTGTGAGAAGTGTACCTGGGAGTGTCTGAGGTGTACCTGGGAGTGTCTGGAGGTGTACCTGGGAGTGTCAGGGGAGAACCAAGGTGAAAGAGGTGTACCTGGGAGGTCAGAGGTGTACCAGGAGTGTCTGAGGTGTACCTGGGAGTGTCAGAGGTGTAACAAGGAGTGTCAGAGGAATACCTAGGAGTGTCAGAGGTGTAACTGGGAGTGTCAGAGGTGTACCTAGGAGTATCGGAGGTTTGCCTGGGAGTGTCGGAGTTGTACCTGGAGTGTCGGAGGGACCTGGGAGTGTCAGAGGTGTACCTGAGTATCAGAGGTGTACCTTGGGAGTGTCAGGAGGTACCAGGGAGTCAGAGGAATACCTAGGAGGTTGGGACGAACCTGGGAGTGTCAGAGGTGTACCTAGGAGTATCGGAGGTTTACCTGGGAGTGTCGGAGGTACCTGGGAGGCCAGAGGTGTACCTGGGAGCATCAGAGGTGTACCTGGAGTGCTGCAGGTGTACCTGGGAGGTCAGGTGTAACTGGGAGTGTCGGATGTAACTGGGAATGTCAGGAGGTGTACCTGGGAGTGCACCTGGGAGTGTGGAGAAGTGCACCTGGGAGGTTCAGGTGTACCTGGGAGCATCAGAGGTGTACCTGGGAGTGTCGGAGGTACCTGGGAGGTCAGAAGGTACCTGGGAGGCCGGAGGTACCTGGGAGTGTCAGGAGGTGTACCTGGGAGTGTCAGGTGTACCTGGGAGTGGTTGGGGAGGTACCTGGGAGGTCGGAGGTGTACCTGGGAGTGTCTGGGGTGTACCTGGAGTGTCAGGGGTGTACCAGGAGCAGTCAGTGTGGAGTATGTAGTGTCAGAGGTATGTACCTGGGAGTGTCGGAGGTGCCTGAGGAGTGTCAGAGGTGTACCTAGGAGTCTCCAGAGGTGTAACTGGGAGGTCAGAGGTGCTTGGGAGTGTCTGAGGTACTCTGGGAGTGTCTGAGGTACCTGGGAGTGTCTGGAGGTGGCCTGGGATTGTCTGAGGTGTACCTGGGAGTGTCTGAGGTACCTGGGAGTGTCAGAGAAGCACCAGGGAGGTCAGCAGGAATACCTGGAGGAGAGGTGTACCTGAGGTGAGGAGGTGTACCCAGGAGTGTCTGAGGTGTACCTGGAAGTGTCAGAGGTGTACCTGGGAGGTCTGGAGGTGTACCTGGAGTGTCTGAGGTGTACCTGGGAGCATCAGGGGAGAACCAAGGAGTGAATGAGGTGTCCTGGGAGTGTCAGAGGTGTACCAGGAAGTGTCTGAGGTGTACCTGGGAGGCCAGGAGGTGTACCAGAGGTCAGAAGAATACCTATGAGCAGTGTCGAGGTGTACCTGGGAGGCTGGGGAGGTACCTAGGGAGTATCGGAGGTTTACCTGGGAGTGTCGTGGTGTTGCACCTGGAAGTGTCGGAGGCGGACCTGAGTGTCAAAGGTGTACTTGGGAGGGTCAGAGGCACCTGGGAGTGTCTGAGTGTACCTGGGAGTGTCAGGTGTACCGAGAGTGTCAGTGGAGTATGTGGGTGTGTCAGAGGTATACCTGGGAGGTCAGGTACATGGAGTGTCAGAGGTGTACTCAGCAGTCTCAGCGGTGTAGCTGGGAGTGCAGAGGTGGTGCCTGGGAGTGTCTGAGGGCAACTGGGAGTGTCTGAGGTGTACCTGGGAGTCTCAGAGGTGAACCAGGAGGTCAGCGAGTACCTGGGAGCAGAGGTGTACCTGGGAGTATCGGAGGTGTAATGGGAATATCGGAGGTGCCTGGGAGTGTCAGAGGTGTACCCTGAGTGTCAGTGAGTACCTGGGAGTCTCAAAGGTGTACTTGGGAGTGTCAGTGAAGTACCTGGGTCGGAGGTGTACCAGAATATCGGAGGTGGTACCTGGGAGGTCAGAGGTGTACCAGGGAATGTCAGTGGAGTAATGGGAGTGTCAGAGGTGTACCTGGGAGTGTCAGAGGTACCTCGAGTGTCAGAGGTGTAACGGGAGAGTCGGAGGTACCTGGGAGTGTGGAAGTGTGTCTGGGAGTGTCTGAGGTGCCTGGGAGGTCTGTGGTACCTGGGAGGTCAGGGGAGAACCAAGGAGTGAAAGGGTGTGCACTGGGGAGTTGGGGAGGTGTATTAGGGAGTGTCTGAGGTATGGGAGTGTCAGGAGGTGTACAGGAGTGTCAGAGGAATACCTGGGGTGTTGGAGAGGTGTGACTGGGAGCAGTGTGAGGTGTGCCTGGGGTATCGGAGGAAACAGGGATTGTCAGAGGAGTACCTGGGAGGCGAGGTGTACCTGGGAGACGGAGGTGTACCTGGGAATATCGGAGGTGTACCTGGGTGTGTGGAGGTGTACCAGGGAGTGTCAGTGGAGTACCTGGGAGTCTCAAGGTGTATGGGAGTGTCTGTGAAGTACCTGGAATATCGGAAGGTGTCCTGGAATATCGGAGGTGTACCTGGGAATATCGGGAGGTGCACCTGGGAGGGTCAGAGGTTAGGAATGTCATTGAGTAATGGGAGGTCAGAGGGGTACCTGGGAGTGTCAGGAGGTGCACTTCGAGTGTCGGAGGTGTGCCTGGGAGTGTCAGAGGTGCACTTGGGACTGTCAGAGATGTACCTGGGAGTGTTGGAGGTGTACATGGGAGTGTCACAGGAGCACCTGGGATTGTCAGAGGTGCCTGGGGTGTCAGAGGTGTATCAAGAATGTCAGTGGAGTACTTGGGGTGTCAGAGGTGTGCCTGGGAGGTTGGCGAGGTGTGTATCTTGAGTGTCAGAGTACCTGGGAGGTGTCAGGTGTGCCTGGAGTGTCGGAGGTGTGCCTCGGGAGGTGAGAAGTGTGCCTGGTGATGTCGGAGGTGTGCCTGGGAGTGTCGGAGGTGTACCTGGCAGTAACAGCAGTGTTCTGGGGTGTCAGAGGTTTCTAGGGAATGTCAGTGGAGTGCCTGGGAGAGTCAAAGGTGTACCTGGGAGTGTCAGAGGTGTGCAGGGAGTGTCAGAGGTGTGCCTGGAGTGTCGGAGGTGTACCTGGGAGTGTGAGATGTGCCTAGGGTGTCTGGGGTGTGCAGGGAGTGTCTGAGGGTGTGCCTGGGATGTTGGGGAGAACCAAGGAGTGAAGGTGTACCGAGAGTTGAGAGGTGGGGGTGTCTGGGGTGTGCCTGGGACTGTCAGAGGTGTACCAGGGTGTCAGAGGAATACCTGGGGTGTCAAGGTGTGCAAGTGTCAGATGTGTGCCTAGGGTATGGAGGTTTTCCGAGGAGTGTCAGGGTTGTACCTGGGAGTGTCAGAGGGGACCGAGGTGTCAGAGGTGTGCCTGGGAGTATCAGAGGTATGCCTGGGGTGTCAGAGAGTACCTGGGATGTCAGAGATATGCCAATGAGTGTCAGTGGAAGTACCTGGAAGTCTCAAATGTGTGCGGACTATCGTAGGTGTGCCTGGGAGTGTGGGGTGTGCCTGGGAGTGTCAGAGTGTGCCTGGGATTGTCAGAGGTGCCTGGGGTGTCAGTGTGCCTGGGGTGTGAGAAGTGTGCCTGGGGTGTCTGGGGTGTGCCAGTGTCTGGGGTGTGCCTGGGGTCAGGGGGAGACCCAAGGTGGTGAGGTGTGCCTGGGGTGTCAGAGGTGCCAGGGGGTGTCTGGGGTGTGCCTGGGGTGTCAGAGGTGTAACAAGGTCAGAGGAATACTAGGGTGTCAGAGGTGTGACTGGGAGTGTCAGAGGTGTACCTAGGAGTATCGGAGGTTTGCCTGGGAGTGTCAGGTTGTGCCTGGGGGTGTGCAGAGGCGGACCTGGGGTGTCAGAGGTGTACCTGGGGTATCAGAGGTGTGCCTGGGGTGTCAGGGTGTACCAGAGTCAGGAATGCCTAGGAGTGTCAGACGTGAACCTGGGAGTGTCAGAGTGTGCCTAAGTATCGGAGGTTTACCTGGGAGTGTCGGAGGTGTGCCTGGGAGTGTCAGGGGTGTGCCTGGGAGTATCAGAGGTGTGCCTGGGGTGTCAGAGGTGTGCCTGGGTGTGTCAGGGTGTCAACGGAGTGTCGGATGTGTGAACTGAATGTCAGAGGTGTGCCTGGGGTGCCGGTGGTGTGCCTGGGAGTGTGAGAGTGTGCCTAGAGTGTCTGGGGGTGTACCAGGGGTATCAGAGGTGTGCCTGGGGTGTCAGGTGTGCCTGGGGTGTCAGAAGTGTGCCTGGGGTGTCAGGTGTGCCTGGGGTGTAGAAGTGTGCCTGCAGGTGTCAGGGTGTGCCTCAGGTGTGAGAGTGTGCCTGGGGGTGTCGGAGTGTGCCTGGGATTGTCGGTGTTCCTGGCAGTAACAGCGGTGTGCCTGGAGTGTCAGAGGGCTCTAGGGGAATGTCAGTGGTGCCTGGGAGGTCAAGGTGTGCCTGAGAGTGTCAGAGGTGTGCCTGGTGTCAGAGGTGTGCCTGGGGTGTCGGGTGTCTGGGGAGTGTGAGGTGTGCCTGGGGTGTCAGGTGTGCTGAGAGTGGTCTGGGGTGTGCCTGGGGTGTCAAGGTGTGCCTGGGATTGTCAGATGTGTACCTAGGGTATCGGAGGTTTGCACTGGGAGTGTCGGAGTTGTACCTGGGGTGTCGAGGCGGACCAGGGAGTGTCAGAGGGTGTGCCTGGGAGTATCAGAGGTATGCCTGGGGTGTCAGAGGTGCACCTGGGATGTCAGGATATGCCAGGTGTCAGTGAAGTGCCTGGAGTCTCAAAGGGGTGTGCCTCGGACTGTCGTGGGTGTGCCTGGGAATATCAGGTGTGCCTGGGGTGTCTGGTGGCCTGGGGTGTCAGAGGTGTGCCTGGGGTGTCAGTGTGCCTGGGAGTGTGAAGTGTGCCTGGGGTGTCTGGGGTGTGCAGGTGTCTGGGAGGTGTGCCTGGGTGTGTCAGGAGAACCAGGAGTGAAAGAAGTGTGCCTGGCAGTGTCAGGGTGTGCCAGAGTGTGTGGGGTGTGCCTGGGGTTCAGGTGTACCAGAGTCAGAGAATGCCTGGGAGTGTCAGAGAGGTGGCAACTGGTAGTGTCAGAGTGTGCCTGGGGTGTCAGTGAACCAGGGGAGTGTCAGAGGAGTGCCTGGGGTGTCAGAGGTGTGCCAGGAGTATCGGGCTGTGCCTGGGATATCAGGTGTGCGCAGGTGTCAGAGGTGTGCCAGGTGTGGTGGAGTGCCAGTCTCAAGGTGTGCGTGGGGTGTCAGTGAAGTGCCTGGGGAATCAGGTGTGCCTGGGAATGGGAGGTGTCTGGGAGGTCAGTGTACCAGGGAATGTCAGTGGAGTATGGGAGTGTCAGGGTGTACGGAAGTGTCAGAGTGTGCCTTCAGTGTCAGAGAGTGTGCCTGGGACTGTCAGAGGTGCACTGGAGTGTCAGGGATGTGTGCAAGTGTTGGAGGTGTATATGGGGGTGTGCAGGGTGCCTGGGATTGTCAGAGGTGTGCCTGGGGAGTGTCAGGGTGTGCCAGTGTCAGCGGTGTGCCTGGGGTGTCGGAGGTGTGCAGGTGTGAAGTGTGCCTGGGGTGTCTGGGGTGTGCAGGGTGTCTGGGGTGTGCCTGGGGTGTCTGGGGTGTGCAGGTGTCAGGGAGAACCAGGAGTGAGGGTGTGCCTGGTGTCAGAGGTGTGCCAGGAGTGTCTGGGGTGTGCCTGGGGAGTGTCAAGGTGTGCCAGGGGGTGTCAGAGGAATGCCTAGGAGTGTCAGAGGTGTAACTGGGAGTGTCAGAGGTGTGCCTAGGGTATCGGAGGTTTGGGTTGAGGAGTGTCAGGTTGTGCCTGGGATGTCAGGGAGGCGGACCTGGGAGTGTCAAAGGTGTGCCTGGGAGAATCAGAGGTGTGTGCCTGGGAGTGTCAGAGGTTTGCCAGGGAGTCAGAGGAATGCCTGGGAGTGTCAGGGTGTGCCTGGGGTGTCAGAGGTGTGCCTATCAGGAGGTTTACCTGGGGAGTGTCAGTGTGCCTGGGGTGTCAGAGGTGTGCCTGGGGAGTATGAGAGGTGTGCCTGGGGTGTCAGGTGTGCCTGGGAATGTCAGGGGTGTAACTGGGGTGTCGGATGTGTGACTGGGGAATGTCAGAGGTGTGACAGGGAGTGTCAGTGGGTACATGGGGAGTCTCAAGGTGCCCTGAGGTATCGGAGGTGTGTGCATGGGGTGTCAGAGGTGTGCCAGGGGTGTCAGTGGGTACCTGGAGTTCAAGGGTTAGCCAGGGGTGTCAGTGGATTACCTGGGGAGTGTCAGAGTGTGCCTGGGAGTTTGAGAAGTGTGCCTGGGAGTGTCTGGGGTGTACCAGGTAGTGTCAGAGGTGTGCCTGGGGAGTGTCGGAGGTGTGCCTGGGGTGTCAGAGTGTGCCTGGGAGTGTCGAGGTGTGCCTGGGGAGTGTGGAAGTGTGCCTGGAGTGTCAGGGGTGTGCCTCAGGTGTAAGAGTGTGCCTGGGGTGTCGGAGGTGTGCATGGGGTGTCAGGTGTGCCTGGCAGTAACAGCAGTGTGCCTGGGGGTGTCAGAGGTTGCTAGGGAATGTCAGTGGAGTACTGGGAGAGTCAAGGTGTACCGGGGTGTCAGTGCCTGGGGAGTGTCAGAGTGTGCACAGGTGTCGGAGGTGTGCATGGGAGTGTGAGGTGTTGCCTAGGGTGTCTGGGGTGTGCCTGGGGTGTCTGGGTGTGCCTGGGGTGTTGGGGGAACCAGGGTGAAAGGTGTACATGGGGAGTGTCAGAGTGTTCCAGGGAGTGTCAGAGGTGTGCCTGGGACTGTCAGAGGTGTGCCAGGAATGTCAGTGGAGTACTTGGGGGTGTCAGAGGTGTGCGTGGGGAGTGTCAGAGGTGTATCTTGGAGTGTGGGGTGTGCCTGGGAGTGTCATAGGTGTGCAGGGAGTGTCGGAGGTGTGCCTCAGGTGAAAGTGTGCCTGGTGGTGTCAGGTGTGCCAGGGGGTATCAGAGAATGCCTATGAGTGTCAAGGTGTGCATGGGAGTGTCAGATGTGTGCCTAGGATTATCGGAGGTTTACAGGGTGTCGGAGTTGTGCCTGGGGTGTCAGGCGGACCCGGGAGTGTCAGAGGTGTGCCTGGGGAGTATCAGAGGTATGCAGGGTTGTCAGAGGTACCTAGATGTCAGAGATATGCCAGGGTGTCAGTGAGTGCCTGGAGTCTCAAGGTGTACCTCGGACTATCGTAGGTGTACCTGGGAATATCGGAGGTGTGCCAGGGGTGTTAGGGGTGTGCCTAGGGTGTCAGAGGTGTGCCTGGGGGTGTCAGAGGCGTCTTGGAGTGTCGCAGGTGTGCCTGGGGTGTGAGAGTGTGCCTGGGGTGTCTGGGGTGTGCAGAGGTGTCTGAGGTGTGCCTGGGGTGCCAGGGGAGACAGGGGTGAGGTGTGCCTGGGGTGTCAGATGTGCCAGGGGTGTCTGAGGAGTGTGCCTGGGGTGTCAGAGGTGTGACTGGGAGTGTGTCAGAGGTGTGCCTAGGAGTATCGGAGGTTTGCCTAGTGTCAGGTTGTACCTGGGAGTGTCGGAGAGGCGGACCTGGGGAGCAGAGGTGTGCCTGGGAGTATCAGAGGTGTGCCTGGGAGTGTCAGGGGTTTGCCAGAAGTCAGAGGAATGCCTAGGAGTGTCAGAGGTGTGCCTGGGGTGTCAGAGGTGTCTGTATGAAGTTCAAGGTGTCAGAGTGTGCATGATGTCAGGGGTGTATCTGGGGTGTCGGATGTGTAACAGGATGTCAGAGTTGACAAGGGGAGTGTCGGTGCCTGGGCGTCTCAAGCACTAGGAGTATCGGAGGTGTGCTGGGAGTGTCAGAGGTGTACCAGGAGTGTCAGTGGAGTGCCTGGGAATGTCTGAGGTGTGCCAGGGGTGTCAGTGGTGTACCAAGTGTCAGAGGTGTGCCTGGGGTGTGAAGTGTGCCTGGGATTGTCTGGGGTGTGCCTGGGGTGTCAGGGGTGTGCCTGGGGAGTGTCGGAGGTGTTTCTGGGAGTGTCAGAAGTGTGCCTGGGGTGTCTGAGGTGTGCCTGGGGTGTCAGGTGTGCCTGGGGTGTCTGGGGTGTGCCTGGGTGTCAGGGAGAACCAGGGGTGAAGGGTGTGCCTGGGGAGTGTCAGAGGTGTGCCAGGGTGTCTGAGGGGTGGACTTGGGGTGTCAGAGGTGTGCCAGAGTGTCAGAGGAATACCTAGGAGTGTCAGAGGTTGTGACTGGGAGTGTCAAGGTGTGCCTTGGAGTATCGGAGGTTTGCCTGGGAGTGTCAGAGTTGTACCTGGGGTGTGAAAGTGTGCCTAGGAGTGTCTGGGGTGTGCCTGGGTGTCAGAGGTGTACCAGGGAGTGTCAGTGGAGTAGCTGGGAGTTTCAGTGTGCCTAGGGTGTCAGTGAAGTGCCTGGGAATATTGGAGGTGTGCCTGGGAATATCAGGAGGTGTGCCTGGGGAGGTCAGGGGTGTGCCAGGGAATGTCAGTGGAGTATTGGGGTGTCAGAGGTGTGCCTGGGGTGTCAGGTGTGCCTTTGGTGTCAGAGGTGTGCCTGGGGTGTCAGAGGTGCCTTGGGGTGTCAGAGATGTGCCACCAGGGGTGTTGGAGGTGTACATGGGAGTGTCACGGGAGTGCCTGGGATTGTCAGATGTGTGCCTGGAGTGTCAGAGGTGTGCCTGGGAGTGTCAGAGGTGTATCTTGGGTGTCATAGGTGTGCCTGGGAGTGTCAGGTGTGCCTCGAGGTGGAAGTGTGCCTGGTGGTGTCGGAGGTGTGCCTGGGAGTGTCGGAGGTGTGCCTGGCAGTAACAGCGGTGTGCCTGGGGTGTCAGAGGTTTACTGGGGAATGTCAGTGGAGTGCTGGGAGAGTCAAGGTGTGCCTGGGGTGTCAGACGTGTGTGGGAGTGTCAGAGGTGTGCCTGGGATTGTCAGGAGGTGTGCCTCAGGTGTGAGGGTGTACTAGAGTGTCTGGGGTGTGCCTGGGTGTGTCTGGGGTGTGCAAGTGTGGAGAACCAAGGTGAAAGAGGTGTGCCTGGAGGTGTCAGGGGTGTTCAGGGGTGTCTGGGGTGTGCCTGGGACTGTCAGAGTGTGCCAGGGGGTGTCACGGGGTGCCGGAGTTGTCAGAGGTGTGCCTGGGGAGTGTCAGAGGTGTACCTGGGGTGCAGAGGTGTGCTGGGGAGTGTCAGGTGTGCCTGGGAGTGTGAAGTGTGCCTGGTGTCTGGGGTGTGACCAGTGTCTGAGGTGTACCTGCAAGGGTGTCTGGGGTGTGCCTGGGGTGTCAGGGGAGAACCAAGGGAATTGAGGGGTGTGCAGGGGTGTCAGAGGTGTGCCAGGGGAGTGTCTGAGGTGTGCCTGGGGTGGCAGGGTGTGCAGGGGTGTCAGAGGAATGCCTGGGAGTGTCAGAGTGTAACTGGGAGTGTCAGAGGTGTGCCTGGGAATTATCAGGAGGTTTGCCTGGGAGTCAGAGTTTGCCAGGGCGTCAGAGAAATACCAGGATTGTCAGGTGTGTGCCTGGGAGTGTCAGGAGGCGGACCTGGGGTGTCAGAGGTGTGCCTGGGAGTATCAGAGGTGTGCCTGGGAGTGTCAGGGACCAGGGCGTCAGAAATACCTGGAGTTGTCAGAGGTGGACATGGTGGCAGAGTGTGCCTGGGAGTATCGGAGGTTGCAAGTGTCGGAGGTGTGCCTGAGTGTCAGAAGTGTACTGGGGTGTATGGGGAGGTGTGCCCGGAGTGTTAGGGTTGCACAGGGATGTCAGAGTGTGACTAGGAGTGTCGGATGTGTGACTGGGGATGTCAGAGGTGTACTAGGGGAGTGTCAGTGGGTGCCTGGGCGTCTCAAAGGTGCACCTGAGGTATCGGAGGTGTGCCTGGGAGTGTCAGAGGTGTACAGGGGAGTGTCAGTGGAGTGCCTGGGGTGTCAGAGGTGTGACAGGGAGTGTCAGTGGAATGCCTGGAGTGTCAGAGGTGTGCCTGGGGAGTGTGCCTGGGGTGTCTGGGTGTTCCTGGGGTGTCAGAGGTGTGCCGGGTGTGGAGTGCTGGTGTCAGAAGTGTGCCTGGGAGTGTCAGGGTGTGCTTCGGGTGTGAGAAGTGTGCCTGGGTGTCAGGTGTGCCTGGGGTGTCGGAGGTGTGCCTGGCGGTATAAGAGGTGTGTACCTGGGGGTGTCAGAGGTTTACTAGGGGAATGTCAGTGGAGTACCTGGAGTCAAGGTGTACCTGGGGAGTGTCAGAGGTGTGCCTGGGGAGTGTCAGAGGTGTGCCTGGGGATGTCGGAGGTGTTCCTGGGTGTGGGAGTGTGCCTGGGAGTGTCTGGGGTGTGCCTGGGTGTCTGGGGTGTGCCTGGGGTGTTGGGGAGAACCAAGGATTGAAAGAGTGTGCCTGGGGTGTCAGAGGTGTTCCAGGAGTGTCAGAGGTGTACCTGGGACTGTCAGAGTGTGCCAAGGATGTCAGTGGAGTGCTTGGGGAGTGTCAGGGATGTGCGTGGGGTGTCAGGTGTGTCTTGGAGTGTCAGAGGTGTGCCTGGGGTGTCATGGGTGTGCCTGGGGTGTCGGAGGTGTGCCTCCAGGTGTGAGAGTGTGCCTGGTGGTGTCGGAGGTGTGCCTGGGGTGTCGGAGGTGTGCCTGGCAGTGGGCGGTGTGCCTGGGGAGTGTCAGGGGTTTGGGGGATGTCAGTGGAGTGCCTGGGAGAGTCAAGGGTGTACCTGGGAGTGTCAGAGGTGTACTAAGTGTCAGAGGTGTGCAATTGTCGGAGGTGCAAGTGTGAGGTGTAGCAAGGGTGTCTGGGGTGTGCCAAGTGTCAGGGGGTGTGCCTGGGTGTTGGGGAGACAGGGTGGGGGTGTGCCTGCGAGTGTCTGGGTGTGCCTGGGGGTGTCAGGGTGTGCAGAGTGTCAGAGGGAATGCCTAGGAGTGTCAGGGGTGTAGCTGGGAGTGTCAGAGGTGTGCCTAGATATCGAGTGAACCAGTGATTGTCAGAGAATTGCCTGGGGAGTATCAGAGGTGTACCTGGGGAGTATCAGACCAGAATATCGGAGTGTGCCTGGGAGTGTCAGAGGTGTACAGGAGTGTCAGTGGTGTACCTGGGAGTCTCAAGGTGGGGAGTGTCAGTGAAGTGCACCTGGGACTATCGGTGTACCTGGGAATATCGAGGTGTGCCTGGGATATCGGAGGTGTGCCTGGGGAGGGTCAGAGGTGTGCCAGGGAGTGTCATTGAGTGGTGGGATGTCAGAGGTGTGCCTGGGAGTGTCAGAGGTGCACTTGGGGTGTCAGAGTGTGCCTGGGGTGTTGGAGGTGTGCATGGGGTGTCAGAGGAGTGCCTGGGATTGTCAGAGGTGTGCCTGGGAGTGTCAGGGTGTCAGGGAATGTCAGTGGAGTGGCAGAGTGTCAGGGTGTGCCTGGGTGTCAGGAGGTGTGTGGTGTCAGGGTGTGCCTGGGGTGTCATGGGTGTGCCTGGGGGTGTCAGAGTGTGCACTCAGGTGTGGGAAGTGTGCCTGGTGTGTCGGAGGTGGCAGGGGTGTCAGGTGTGCCTGGCAGTGGCAGCAGTGTGCCTGGGGTGTCAGAGGTTTGGATTGGGAATGTCATTGGGTGCCTGGGAGTCAAGGTGTGCCTGGGGTGTCAGAGGTGTACCTGGGGTGTCAGAGTGTGCCTGGGGTGTTGGGGGTGTGCCTGGGGTGTCAGAGTTGTGCCAAGGAGTGTCAGAGGTGTACCTGGGAGTGTCAAGGTGTGCCTGGGGTGTCAGAGGTGTGCCTGGGGTGTCAGAGGTGTGCCTGGGAGTGTATCAGAGGTGTGCCTGGGAGTGTCAGAGGTTTACCAGGGGAGTCAGAGGAATGCCTAGGGTGTCAGAGGTGTGCCTGGGGTGTCAGAGGTGTACCTAGAGGGTATCGGAGGTTTACAGGGTTGTCGGAGGTGTAACTGGGGTGTCAGGAGTGTGCAGAATTGTGGGAGGTGTGCCTGGGGTGTCAGAGGTGTGCCTGGGATGTCAGGGTGTAACTGGGGTGTTGGATGTGTGGCAGAGATGTCAGGTATGCAAGGGTGTCGGTGGAATGCCTGGGCGTCTCAAGTGCGCCTGAGAGTTATCATAGGTGTGCCAAGTGTCAGAGGTGTACCAGAGTGTCAGTGGAGTGCCTGGGGTGTCAGAGGTGTGCCAGGGAGTGTCAGTGGGTACCTGGGAGTGTCAGAGGTGTGCCTGGGGAGTGTGAGAAGTGTGCCTGGGATTGTCTGGGGGTGTGCCTGGGGTGTCAGAGGTGTGCCTGGGGTGTCAGAGGTGTATCTGGGAGTGTCAGAGTGTGCCTGGGGTGTCTGGGGTGTGCCAGGTGTCTGAGGTGTACCTGGGGTGTCTGAGGTGTGCCTGGGGTGTCAGGGAGAACCAGGTGAAAGAGGTGTGCCTGGGGAGTGTCAGAGGGTGTGCAGGGGAGTGTCAGGGTGTGCCTGGGGTGTCAGAGGTGTACCAGGGTGTCAGGAGGGAATGCCTGGGAGTGTCAGAGGTGTGACTGGGGTGTCAGAGGTGTGCCTAGGAGTGTGGGAAGTTGCCTGGGGAGTGTCAGGTGTGCCTGGGAGTGTCGGGGTGTGCCTGGGGTGTCTGGGGTGTGCCTGGGGAGTGTCAGGTGTGCCTGGGGTGTCTGAGGTGTGCAGGGTGTCAGTGGGTGCCTGGGGAGTGTCAGAGGTGTGACAGGGGTGTCAGTGGAGTGCCTGGGGTGTCAGAGTGTGCCTGGGGTGTGTGCTGGGGAGTGTCTGGGGTGTGCCTGGGGAGTGTCAGAGGTGTGGGGTGTCGGAGGTGTGCCTGGGGTGTCAGAGTGTGCCTGGGGTGTCAGGTGTGCCTGGGGTGTGAAGTGTGCCTGAGGTGTCGGGGTGCCTCAGGTGTGGGGGTGTGCCTGTGGGGTGTCGGGTGTGTGCCTGGGGTGTCGGGTGTGCCTGGCGGTAACAGCAGTGTGCCTGGGGAGTGTCAGAGGTTTGCTAGGGAATGTCAGTGGTGCCTGGGAGGTCAAGGTGTGCCTGGGGTGTCAGAGGTGTACCTGGGGTGTCAGAGGTGTGCCTGGGGTGTCGGAGGTGTGCCTGGGGTGTGAGAGTGTGCCTGGGGTGTCTGGGGTGTGCCTGGGGTGTCTGGTGTGCCCAGGGTGGGGAGAACCAAGGGTGAAAGGGGTGTGTGTGCCTGGGGAGTGTCAGAGGTGTTCCAGGGGTGTCAGAGGTGTGCCTGGGACTGTCAGAGGTGTGCCAAGATGTCGTGGAGTACTTGGGGTGTCAGAGGTGTGCATGGGAGTGTCAGAGAGGTGTATCTTGGAGTGTCAGAGGTGTGCCTGGGGTGTCGGAGGTGTACCTGGGGTGTCGGAGGTTTGCCTGGGGTGTCGAGGTGTACCTGGTGTGAAGTGCCTAGGTGTCTGATTGTGCAGGTGGAGGTTGGAGAGTGTCAGTAGTGGCTGGGGTGTCAGGGGTGTGCCAGGGGTCAGTGGAGTGCCTGGGATGTCGGTGTAGCAGGATGTCAGGAGTGTGCCTGGGGTCAGAGGTGTGCCTGAGGTGTCTGGTTGGATTGTGGGGTGTCAGGTGTTGCAGAGTGTCAGGTGTGCGCATTGGTGTGGAGTGTGCCTGGGTGTCAGGTGCTTGGGGAGTGTCAGAGATGTGCCTGGGCCTGGGAATATCTGGTGTACCTGGGAATATCAGGTGTACCTGGGAGTGTCAGGAGTGTGCCTGGAGGAGTGTCGGAGGTGGCCTGGGGTGTTAAAGGAGTACCTGGGATTGTCAGAGCACAACCTGGCAGTGTCAGAGGTGTGCCTAGAGTGTTAGAGATGTGCCTGGGAGTGTGAGGGTGTACCAGGGAAAGTCAGTGGAGTACCAGGAGTGTCAGAGGTGTACCTGGGGTGTCAGAGAGGTGTGCCACACCAGTGTCAGAGGTGTGCCTGAAGGTGTCAGAGGTGTGCCTGGGAGTGTCCGGAGGTGTACCTGGAGTGTCACAAGAAGTGCCTGGGATTGTCAGAGGGTGCCTGGCGGTGTCAGAGGTGTGCCTGGGGAGTGTCAGAGATGTGCCTGGGAGTGTCCAGGGTGTGTCTGGGAGTGTCGGACGTGTGCCTGCAGGAGTGTCAGAAGTGTGCCAGGGAATGTCAGTGGAGTACTTGGGAGTGTCAGGGGTGTGCCTGGGGAATGTCAGAGGTGTGCCTTGGAGTGTCAGGGGTGTGCCTGGGAGTGTCAGAGGGTGTGCCTGGGAGTGTCCGGAGGTGGCCCAGGAGTGTGAGGTGTACCTGGGGTGTCGGGAGGTGTGCTTGGGAGTGTCAGGAGGTGTACCTGACCAGTGTAAGCGGTGTACCTGGGGAGTGTCAGAGGTGTGCCAGGGAATGTCAGTGGTGCCTGGGGAGTGTCCAAAGGTGTGCCTGGGGTGTCAGGGTGTGCCTGAGGTGTCGGAGGTGTGCCTTGGAGTGTCAGGGGTGTGCCTGGGGTGTCAGAGGTGTGCCTGGGAGTGTCGCAGGTGTGCCTGGGGTGTCTGGAGTGGCTGGGGTGTCGGAGGTGTGCCTGGGGTGTGAGAAGTGTGCCTGGAGTGTGGAGGTGTAAATGGGGAGTGTCGGAGGTGTGCCTGACAGTGTCCCAACCCGGTGTGTGCCTGGGATTGTCAGAAGTGTGCCACGGAATGTCAGTGGAGTGCCAGGAGTGTCAAGGTGTACCTGGGAGGTGTCAGAGGTGTACTACCAGGGTGTCAGAGGTGTACCTGGGAATGTCAGAGGTGTGCACCAGGGAGTGTCAGAGGTGTGCCTGGGGAGTGTCGGGAGGTGTGCCTGGGGAGTGTAAGTGTGTCTGGGAGTGTCGGAGGTGTGCCTGGGAGTGTTGGAGGTGTGCCCTGGGGAGTGTCAGAGGTGTGCTTGGGGTGTCAGAGGTGTGGCTGGGAGTGTCAGAAGTGCACCTGGGGTGTCAGAGAGGTGTGTGCCTGGGAGTGTCAGGTGTGCCTTGGAGTGTGGGGTGTGCCTGGGAGTGTCGGAGGTGTGCCTGGGGAGTGTCGGAGGTGAACCTGGGAGTGTCAGGGGTGTGCCTGGGGTGTCGGAGGTGTGCCTGGGAGTGTGAAAGTTTACCTGGGAATGTCGGAGGTGTGCTTGCAGGAGTGTCGGAGGTGGACCTGTCAGTGTCAAGGTGTACCTGGGAGTGTCAGAGGAGTGTGCCAGGGAATGTCAGTGGGCACCTGGGAGTTCCAAGGTGTACCTGGGAGTATCAGAGGTGTACACACTGGGGAGTGTCAGGGGAGTGTGTGCCTGGGAGTGTCAGAAGTGTACCTGGGGTGTCAGAAAGAGTGCCTGGGGAGTGTAAGAAGTGTGCCTGGGGTGTCCGGAGGCCATGCCTGGGAGTGTCAGGTGTGCCTGGGGAGTGTCAGGGGTGTGCTTGGGGTGTCCAGAGGAGGTGTGCCTGGGGTGTCCAGCGGTGTGCCTGGGAGTGTCTGGGGTGTGCCTGGGAGTGTCAGAGGTGTGCCAGGGGTGTCAGAGGTGCACTTGGGGAGTGTCAGAGGTGTGCCTTGGATTGACTGTGGTGTGCCTGGAGTGTCTGAGGTGTGCCTGGCAGTGTCTGGAAGTGTACCGGGCAGTGTCTGATGTGTGCCTGGCAGTGTCAGCGGTGTGCCTGGGGAGTGTCAGCCGGTGTGCCTGGGAGTGTGGGCGTGTATCAGGGAGTGACAGAGGAGTGCCTGGGGAGTGTCAGAGGTGTACCAGGGAGTGTGAGAAGTGTGCCTGGGGAGTGTCTGGGGTGTGCCTGGGGTGTCAGAGGTGTGCCTGGGAGTGTGAGGGTGTACCAGGGGAAAGTCAGTGGTGCAGGGAGTGTCCAGAGGTGTGCCTGGGGAGTGTCAGAGGTGTGCCTGGGGAGTGTCCAGAGGTGTACCTGGGAGTGTCAGAGAATTATGCCTGGGGAGTGTCAGGAGGTGTACCTGGGGAGTGTAAGTTTACCTGGGAGGTGTCAGAGGTGTGCCTGGGAGTGTCAGGTGTGCCTGGGAGTGTCAGGAGGTGCCTTGGGGAGTGTCAGAGTGTGCCTGGGAGTGTCAGCTGTGTGCCTGAGAGTGTCTGAGGTATGCCTGGGGAGTGTCAGAGGTGTGCCTGGGAGTGTCGGAGGTGTGCCTGGGGAGTGTGAGGGTGTGCCTGGGAGTGTCAGGAGGTGTACCTGGCAGTGTCGGAGGTGTACCTGGCAGTGTCAGCGGTGTGCCTGGGAGTGTCAGAAGAGGTGTACAAAGGGAATGTCAGTGGAGTACCTGGCAGTGTCAAGGTGTGCCTGGAGTGTCAGTGGAGTGCCTGGGAGTGTCAGAGATGTGCCTGGGAGTATCAGAGGTGTGCCTTGGGGTGTCAGAGGTGTGCCTGGGGTTTCAGAGGTGTGCCTGTAGAGTGTCGGAGGGTGTGCCTGGGAGTGTAAGTGTACCTAGGAGTGTCGGAGGTGTGCCTGGGGTGTCGGTGTGCCTGGGGTGTGGGGTGTGCTTGGGGAGTGTCAGAGAGGTGTGACTGGGAGTGTCAGCGGTGTGCCTGGGAGTGTCTGATGTGTGCAAGACAGCAGAGGTGTTGCCTGGGGTGTCTGGAGGTGTGCCTGGGGTGTCAGTGGTGTGCCTGGGGTGTCGGAGGTGTGCCTGGGAGGTGTCAGAGGTGTGCTTGGGAGTGTCAGGGTGTGCCTGGGGTGTCAGGGGTGCCACCTGGGGTGTCGGAGGTGTACCTGGGAGTGTAAGGTGTACCTGGGAGAGTCAGGTGTACCTGGGGAGTGTCAGGGAGGTGTGCCTGGGAGTGTCAGAGGTGTACCTGGGAGTGTCGGAGTTGTACCTGGGAGTGTAAGAAGTGTACCTGGGAGTGTCGGAAGTGTACCTGGGAGTGTTGGAGGTGTACCTGGAAGTGTCAGAGGTGTACTTGGGAGTGTCAGAGGTGTGCCTGGGAGTGTCAGCGGTGTACCTGGGAGTGTCTGAGGTGTGCCTGGGGAATGTGAGAGGCATGCCTGGGGAGTGTGAGAAGTTTGCCTGGGAATGTCGGAGGTGTGCTTGGGGAGTGTCAGGAGGTGGACCTGTCAGTGTCAGCGGTGGCCTGGGAGTGTCAGAGGTGTGCAGGGAATGTCAGTGGAGCACCTGGGGTTCAAAGGTGTACCTGGGAGTATCAGAGTGTGCCTGGGGAGTGTCCAGGGGTGTACCTGGGTGTGTCCAAGTGTGCCTGGGGAGTGTCGGAGGTGCCTGGGGTGTAGAAGTGTGCCTGGGAGTGTCGGAGGTGTGCCTGGGGAGTGTCGGAGGTGTGCCTGGGAGTGTCAGAAGTGAACTTGGGAGTGTCAGAGGTGTGCCTGGGGTGTCAGCAGTGTGCCTGGGGTGTCTGAGGGTGTGCCTGGGGTCAGAGGTGTGCCAGGGAGTGTCAGAGGTGCCTTGGGAGGTGTCAGAGGTGCACCTTGGATTGACTGAGGTGCCTGGGAGTGTCTGAGGTGTGCCTGGCAGGTGTCTGTGAGTGTACCGGGCAGTGTCTGATGTGTACCTGGCATGGTGTCAGGCCCATGCCTGGGAGTGTCCAGCGGTGTGCCTGGGAGTGTTAGACGTATCAGGGGTGACAGAGGGTACCTAGGGTGTCAGAGAGGTGTGCCAGGGGAGTGTGATGTGCCTCTTCAGTGTCTGGGGTGTACCTGGGAGTGTCAGAGTGTGCCTGGGAGTGTGGGGGTGTACAGGGGAAAGTCAGTGGAGTAC
>NW_024716524.1:0-25976 GCF_018991925.1 Homarus americanus | reverse complement strand
GACTCTATTCAGAGATAGTGAAGAAAACAAATTAAGCGAGATAGTAGTGACTAGTAACGATGTTATTAAGCAAATAGACAAACTAAAGCCAAATAAGTCACCTGGTCCCAATGAGATATTTGCCAGAGTATTAAAGGAATGTAAGGAAGAGCTTAGTATGCCCTTAGCAAAGTTGTTTAACATGTCATTAAAAACAGGTGTAGTACCAGAATCCTGGAGGATAGCGAATGTAATACGATTTTCAAGAAGGGGGATAGATCACTATCCTCTAACTACCGTCCAATCAGTCTAACATCTATAGTAGGTAAATTACTAGAATCAATTATTTCAAACTATTCGAAACCACCTGGAGAAGCACAAGTTGATCAATGATTCCCAACATGGCTTCACAAGCAGGCGTCCATGTCTAACTAATCTATTAACATTCTTTTCATCAGTTTTTGAATCGGTGGACGAGGGGCACAATTATGATGTGGTATATCTCGACTTTATCAATGCCTTCGACAGAGTCCCCCACGAAAGACTACTTAGAAAGGTAGAAGCGCATGGCATCAAAGGTAATATCCTTAAGTGGATTAGGGCGTGGTTACCGGACAGGAAACAGCAAGTGAGCATAAACAACGGCACTAAATCGCATTGGAGCAACGTCACTAGTGGAGTTCCCCCAAGGCTCAGTACTTGGACCATTATTATTTATTATATACATAAACGACATAGATTTCGGCACAGCAACATAAGTAAATTTGCTGATGACACTAAGATAGGACGTGTTATTAAATCTGACGAGGACTCTGCAAAACTACAGTACAGTAAGATCTAAACAAATTTTTCGAATGGTCGGAAAAATGGCAGATGAAATTCAATGTGGACAAATGTAAAGTACTCAGTATAGGAGATATAAACAAGTAAACCAGTTACCAGATGAACAACGATGCCATTGTGGAATCTGACTGCTAGAGAGATTTAGGAGTAATGATAAGTAGGAATCTTAAGCCAAGTAAACAATGTGTTTTTGCTCGTAGTAAGGCTAATAAAGTACTTGGGTTCATACAAAGGAGTGTTAGTTACAAGACTAGGGAGGTGATCTTAAAATTATATCTAGCGCTTGTGAGACCTCACCTGGATTACGCAGTTCAGTTCTGGTTACCGTATTACAGAATGGATATAGAATCCTTGGAAAGAATCCAGAGGAGAATGACAAGACTAATCCCGGGCATTAGGAACCTTGAATACAGTGACAGGTTAAAGCATCTTAATTTGCACTCCCTCGAGAGACGTAGAATGAGGGGCGACATGATAGAGGTGTATAAATGGAAGTCAGGGTTAAACAAAGGGGACATTACAAAGGTGCTCAAACTATCCAACGAGAAGCGAACTCGTAACAATGGTTTTAAATTAGACAAATTTAGATTTGGGCACGAGATAGGTAAACATTGGTTCGAAAATCAGAGTAGTGGACGAGTGGAACAAGTTACCAAACATCATCATTAACCCGAATATGCTGGGAAGCTTCAAACATAGGGTGGATGGATATATGAGCAATAGGGGTTGGGTTTAAACGGGATTGCCCAGTATGGGCCAATAGGCCTGCTGCAGTTTCCTCCATTCTTGCGTTCTTATGTAACTCAATTAGGAGTGAATCTGCAAAAATACCGTATATATTAGCTTCAGCACATTGCACAAAATTTATAAAAATATTCAATACTTAAAAACCTTTGGGTGATTAAACAAAATTCGATGATAAAATAATAATGATATAAATTCCTTAAACTAGTTGTAGAATATTATGCTGTACTAAGACACGATCATACTGTATATTGGAACATTTCAATAATAATCATAAATCCAGGAATGTGAACTAAATAGTTTTTCGGCTAGTTTATAATGAAAATATACAGTGCTGCACAGTTCTTGATTAAAACGTGAAAGATTCATGTACAGTAGTTGATTGAGTCAAGAGTCAAGAAAATAATAATCATAAATAGATCTTTAAAAACAGAATATTTTAAGCAAGGATATACAGTAAACACGTAGGACAAAACACAAAATATGCATAGAATGTGTTACCGCACATTAGGCTGGTATTCCCAGCTTGTGCTACAAGTCTGAGCCATTTATGCATATTTACTGTACAGAATCTACGAAACAATAATGGGCACTGTAAACGCTTCTGCGCTTCACCTTGCACAGGTTTTAAGGGGGTGCCCAATAAACTAGCTCCCTTCAGGGCAATCTAATCTAATAAGCCACTGTGATAACACAACAATCCCCCCCATGTGCGCACACACACACACACACACAGACACACACATCCTCGTCATCGCCGCCACCTGCCACCAGCAGCCCCCTGCCCACCTCGCGCAGTCCGCCACTACAACAAAATTCAGCCCATTACTGTACCGTAGAGCCCGCACTGATAGATATAAGAATAACACCATCCCTTCTATTGTTAAAATAATAAACAACTCCTAATTTATGTACTGTACAGCCCTGTAAATGTATTGAACGCATATATCATTATGCCTAAATCACATGTAAGTTTGTATATTTTCAGTCACCGGCTGCAACTCTATTAATAAACCGTTTATTATTATTATTTATTATTATTATTACACGCACACAGACACACACGCACACAGATACACACACAGACACACATGCACAGACACACATGCACAGACACACACACACAGACACACACACAGACACACACACACACACACACAGACACACACACACACACAGACACACACACACACACACACACACAGAGACACAGACACATACAGACACACACACACATGCACCGGTCATGCTGTATTCCTCGATGTCCTTCCCTCCTGCTGAGCCATAGCAAGTGTCACTTACTCCAGGCGTGATAGGGAGATGGGCTGGGGCCTCTATATATGGTGTCCGTTTACGATGAGGTTGCATTTATGACCCAATGAATAACGGATGCATACCCAGGAAGTTTGTCAACACAACTATTTTAATTAACAATACATCGGTGTGCTGGAGTTCCACCTGTATTTCGTGTTTTTGATGGGGGGTAGTTTGAAAAGCACTACTAAAAGAGTCTCATGACATCAACCCGAAGTTGTTTATAGGATAGTGTCTGTGATAAGGTGATGGACGTCGGCAGAAAGAGGGTAGGGGGGGTGTCAGCGCTGGGCACAGTTCAGGACACATCTTTAGATGTAACCGCCGTCTGGCTGACAGCGTACAGCGACATCGTTTTCCAGATGGTCGTGGTTGTTATAATCATGGTCGTGGTTGTTATAATCATGGTCGTGGTTGTTATAATCATGGTCATGGTTGTTAGAATCATAGTCGTGGTTGTTATTCTATGTTTGTCTTTGGTACCCCCAAAAGGTTCTACACTACTGAGGGTATACACAAACACTTGTTATCTTAAAAATAGGTTCTTATTCTCGTACTTGAGATATACAGAGATGGACCAAGAAACTCGCTTCCACACCTTAAGGACTGGTGGTCTTCACTCTTTGTATCACTGCGCGCTGGCCTGTACAGATGCCAGCATTCACAAGCTGAATACATAAAATGTAAATTTGATAATTTATATACATAACATGGTGCATAATAAATGGAAATATTACATAGAATTAATACATGTTCTGTAATACTTTACTATACATAATTAATAAGAGTAATATAAGGATATACAGCTTAAGGTACTACTTTGTGTCCATATTATACAGTTATAATCATGGTCGTGGTTGTTGTAATCATAGTCGTGGTTATGATCATAGTCGTGGTTGTTATATTCATAGTCGTGGTTGTTATAATCATGGTCGTGGTTCTTATAATCATAGTCGTGGTTATGATCATAGTCGTGGTTGTTATATTCATGGTCGTGGTTGTTATACTCATGGTTGTGGTTATTAGAATCATAGTCGTTGTTGTTATAATCATGGTCGTGGTTGTTGTAATCATAGTCGTGGTTATGATCATAGTCGTGGTTGTTATAATCATTGTCGTGGTTGTTATAATCATGGTCGTGGTTCTTATAATCATAGTCGTGGTTATGATCATAGTCGTGGTTGTTATATTCATGGTCGTGGTTGTTATACTCATGGTTGTGGTTATTAGAATCATAGTCGTGGTTGTTATAATCATGGTCGTGGTTGTTATAATCATGGTTGTGGTTGTTAGAATCATAGTCATGGTTGTTATAATCATGGTCGTGGTTGTTATAATCATGGTCGTGGTTGTTATAATCATGGTTGTGGTTGTTAGAATCATACTCGTGGTTGTTATAATCATGGTCGTGGTTGTTATAATCATGGTCGTGGTTGTTATAATCATGGTAGAGGTTGTTATAATCATGGTCGTGGTTGTTATAATCATGGTTGTGAGTGTTGTAATCATGGTTGGTGTTGTAATCATGGTCGTGGTTGTTATAATCATAGTCTTTGTTATGATCATGGTCGTGGTTGTTATAATCATGGTCGAGGTTGTTATAATCATGGTCCTGGTTGTTATAATCATGGTTGTGAGTGTTATAATCATGGTTGGTGTTGTAATCATGGTCGTGGTTATAATCATGGTGGTGGTTGTTATAATCATAGTCGTGGTTATAATCATAGTTGTGGTTGTTATAATCATGGTCGTGAGTGTTATAATCATGGTTGTGGTTATAATCATATTCGTGATTGTTATAATCATGGTCGTGGTTGTTATAATCATGGTCGTGGTTGTTATAATCATAATCGTGGTTGTTATAATCATAGTCGTGGTTATGATCATACTTGTGGTTGTTATAATCATGGTCGTGAGTGTTATAATCATGGTTGTGGTTATTATAATCGTATTCGTGGTTGTTATAATCATGGTCGTGGTTGTTATAATCATATTCGTGGTTATAATCATGTTCGTGAGTGTTATAATCATGGTCGTGGTTGTTATAATCATGGTCGTGGTTGTTATAATCATAATCGTGGTTGTTATAATCATAGTCGTGGTTATGATCATACTTGTGGTTGTTATAATCATGGTCGTGAGTGTTATAATCATGGTTGTGGTTATTATAATCGTATTCGTGGTTGTTATAATCATGGTCGTGGTTGTTATAATCATATTCGTGGTTATAATCATGTTCGTGAGTGTTATAATCATGGTCGTGGTTGTTATAATCATGGTCGTGGTTGTTATAATCATAATCGTGGTTGTTATAATCATAGTCGTGGTTATGATCATACTTGTGGTTGTTATAATCATGGTCGTGAGTGTTATAATCATGGTTGTGGTTATTATAATCGTATTCGTGGTTGTTATAATCATGGTCGTGGTTGTTATAATCATATTCGTGGTTATAATCATGTTCGTGAGTGTTATAATCATGGTCGTGGTTGTTATAATCATAGTCGTGGTTGTTATAATCATGGTCCTGGTTAATTATGGTCGTGGTCAATCATGGTCGCTGTTGTTATAATCATTGCCGTGGTTGTTATAATCATAGTCGTTATTGTTATAATCATAGTCGTGGCTGTTATAATCATGGTCGTGCTTGTTATAATCATGGTCGTGGTTGTTATAATCATGGTTGTTGTTATAATCTTGGTCGTGGTTGTTATAATCATGGTTGTGGTTGTTATAATCATGGTATTGGTTGTTATAATCATGGTCGTGGTTGTTATAATCATGGTCCTGGTTGTTATAATCATGGTTGTGGTTGTTATAATCATGGTCGTGGTTGTTATAATCATGGTTGTGGTTATAATCATGGTTGTGGTTGTTATAATTATGGTCGTGGTTGTTATAATCATGGTTGTGGTTGTTATAATCATGGTCGTGGTTATAATCATGGTCGTGGTTGTTATAATCATGGTCTTGCTGTTATAATCATGGTCCTGGTTGTTATAATTATGGTCGTGGTTATAATCATGGTCATGGTTGTTATAATCATCGTGGTTATAATCATGGTCGTGGTTATAATCATGGTCCTGGATGTTATAATCATGGTCGTGGTTGTTATAATTAAGGTCGTGGTTGTTATAATCATGGTCGTGGTTGTTATAATCATGATCGTGGTTATAATCATGGTTGTGGTCGTTATAATCATGGTTGTAGTTGTTATAATCATGGTTGTAGTTGTTATAATCATGGTCGTGGTTGTTATAATCATGGTCGTGGGTTGTTATAATCATGGTCGTGTTATTATAATCATGGTCGTGGTTATGATCATAGTCGTGGTTGATACAGTCATTGTCGTGGTTGTTAAAATCATGGTCGTAGTTGTTATGATCCTGGTCATGGTTGTTATAATCATGGTCGTGGTTGTTATAATCTTGGTCGTCGTTGTTATAATCATGGTTGTGGTTGTTATGATCATGGTCGAGGTTGTTATAATCATGGTTGTGGTTGCTATAATCATGGTCGTGGTTGTTATAATCATGGTCGTCGTTATGATGATGCTCGTGGTTTATGATCATATTCGTAGGTGTTATAATCATGATCGTAGGTGATATAATCATAGTCGTGGTTGTTATAATCATGGTTGTGGTTGTTATGATCATGGTCGAGGTTGTTATAATCATGGTTATGGTTGCTATAATCATGGTCGTGGTTGTTATAATCATGGTCGTCGTTATGATCATGCTCGTGGTTTATGATCATAGTCGTAGGTGTTATAATCATGATCGTGGGTGATATAATCATAGTCGTGGTTGTTGTAATCATGGTCGTGGTTGTTATAATCATGGTCGTGGTTATGATCATAGTCGTGGTTGTTATAATCATGGTCGTGGTTGTTATAATCATAGTTGTGGTTGTTATAATCATGGTCGTGGTTAATATAATCATGGTCGTGGTTGTTATAATCATAGTTGTGGTTGTTATAACCGCGGTCGTGTTATAACTGGCGGTCGTGGTTGTTATAATCATGGCCGCGCTGTTATAATTCATGGTCGTTGTTGTTATATTCATGGTCGTGTTATTATAATCATGGTCGGTTGTTGTAATCATGGTCGTTGTTGTTATAATCGTGGTCGTGGTTGTCATAATCATGGTCGTGGTTATGATCATAGTCGGCTGATATAGTCATTGTCGCGGGTTGTTAAAACCGCGGTCGTAGTTGTTAGCATCCCGTCGTGGGTTGTTATAAACCAGGTCGTGGTTGTTATAATTCTGGTCGTCGTTGTTATAATCATGGTCGTGGTTGTTATAATCATAGTCGTATATAACTGCGGTCGTGGTTGTTAAAAATCATGGTCGGTTGCTATAATCATGGTCGTGGTTGTTAAAATCATGGTCGTGGTTGTTATAATCATGGTCGTGGTTGTTATAATTATGGTCGTGGTTATTATAATCATGGTCCAGGTTGTTTTAATCATGGTCGTGGTTGTTATAATCATAGTCGTGGTTGTTATAATCATGGTCGTGGTTGTTATAATCATGTTCGTGGTAGTTGTAATCATGGTCGTGGTAGTTATAATCATGGTCATGGTTGTTATAATCATGGTCTTGGTTGATATAATAATGGTCGTGGTTGTTATAATCATAGTCGAGGTTGTTATAATCATGGTCGTTGCTGCAATAATCATGGTCGTGGTTGTTATAATAATGGTCGTCGTTATGATCATGCTCGTGGTTTATGATCATAGTCGTAGGTGTTATAATCATGATCGTGGGTGATATAATTATAGTCGTGGTTGTTATAATCATAGCCGTGGTTGTTATAATCATGATCGTGGTTGTTATAATCATGGTCGTGGTTATGATCATAGTCGTGGTTGTTATAATGGCGGACGTGGTTGTTATAATCATGGCCCGGTTGTTGTAATCAGCGGTCGGCCAGCAAATCATGGTCGGGTTGTTATAATCATGGTCGTGGTTCTGATCATAGTCGTGGTTGTTATAATCATGGACGTGGTTGTTATAATCATGGTCGTGGTTGTTGTAATCATGGTCGTGGTTGTTAAAATCATGGTTGTGGTTGTTATAATCATGGTCGTGGTTGTTATAATCATGGTCCTGGTTGTTGTAATCATGGTCATGGTTGTTAAAATCGTGTTAGTGGTTGTTATAATCATGGTCGTGGTTGTTATAATCATGGTCGTGGTTGTTATAATCATGGTCGTGGTTATTATAATCATGGTCGTGGTTGTTTTAATCATGGTTGTGGTTGTTATAATTGTATGTATATTATGTATGCTGGATTATGTATTATGTATGTATATTATGTATGTGCTCCATTTATATTTATTCAGCCTAGCTAGCAGCGTGTGGCAATGTTATTACCATATCCCACATGCTTAATTAATGTGCCTGGCGACGTATGGAAGCTGCTAATGTATCACTTGCCATACGTCGTCTATAGCAGTTGACCAGGAGCCTAGCTGAGGAGTGCTACCCCCCCTCTGTGTACATACTCTTATCCAGTAAACCGAACCTACAAAACTATACAGGTGTTTGTGTTCTCTCCTGTATATAGAACTTATTACCCAGAACACCTAACATGGCGCAGTGCGTATTCTTACTGGATAATTACGAGTGATTAGTGCAAGTTTGTGAAAGCCGGCTTATGGACTCCCGCCTTGTGGCCTTGTGTCAACCCCCGCGTCATCCCTCGAAGAATTTAGCAACTTTGAGCAGTGTCAGTGACAGTGATTTTCTGTGAAGTGTTTAGTGCATTGTGTGTTTCGTGCCATTCATGTGTGACCTTGTTTTAAAGGATTCCCAAGTTATACGGCATGTTCTGGGCATTTGTGGGGTGTAGAGTTCAGCGCACCCTCCTCTGACCGTTTACAGAGTGTGACTGAGCTACTCGCTGTCTCCACCCCCCTCCCTCACAGCGCCGCCTCCACCCCCCCTCACAGCTGGGGCGAGACGCTTTGCCCGGGACACACACACACACATACATGTACTAACACTTGCTGACCGCGCGGCTCTATTATATATATTTTATATATATAACCTACTTATCTGTGTATTTAATTAATTTTTTGTGTCTGAAATCTTGTTGATACGACGGGCTGACCGGTCAACACTGATTTAAGACACAGTACACAGATGAAGTAGTTATGTCTCACGCCTTACGTAGCCGTGGACCCATCTCCTGGATGAGTCAAGCGGATGATAGTCCCCCAGAGATGGATGACCAGGCCGGCCACGACGCTCCAGCTCCCACAACATCGTGCAGCCCTTCACCTCAATATTCAGCGTTGTCCCCAGAGATAATTGCCTTAATGAAGTTTATGAGAGATGAGAGACGCGAGGATGAAGCTCACAGACGTTTGGCGGATGAGCACAGAAGGCAAGCAGAGGCAGAACGAGACCACCAACGGAGAGTGGAAGACAGTGCACGGTTTGAAGCCTTGATATCTCGCCTCACTGTTAACCAAGCCCCTGGCTCTAACACTGCCTCGGTACTGACTGGTTCAGATACCTCATTCATGCTTCCTTCACGCCCCCCAGCCCCACCTAAAGCAGCAGCTCAAACACCGCCCATCTTGAAGCCTGATGTGAATTTCCAGACTTTTCGTGAATGGCGGCGACGGTGGACTGATTATGCTACAATGGTGGATCTCCAGAGTTTGTCACAGCCTAAACAACTCATCCAGCTGCGCATGTGCCTGTCCTTGGAAATTCAGCGTGTCTTGGAACATACGTTGCAGGTACCCCCAACCTCTTCGCTGTCTGTAGAGGAGGTACTGGACGTTCTACAACGGCACATCAAAGGACAGCAGAATGAAGCTCTGCGCAGGAGGGAATTGTTTAGCTGCAGACAGATGGAGGGTGAGTCTTTTGACGCTTTTTATGTACGTCTTAAGAGAGCCTCGGAAGAGGTAGATATATGTTCAGGCCACCACCAGCAGTGCGAGGAGACCCAGTTGAAGCAGGTGATCCTGATGGGTGTTAAGGACGAGGAACTTGTCCAACGCCTCACCTCCCTCGACTCTTCCTCTTCTCTTCAGGATATGTTGACGATATGTCGCTCCTATGAGGCTGCCAGGTGTGCCACCTCTGCCATCCGTGCTCCCCCCACAGCTGTACGCGCTGTTTCCCGGTACAAGAAGGACAAGAAGGCTGCTCCTACGCCTTCGCCCACCACGTCCACGCCCGGTTCATTTTGCAACAACTGTGGTAAGCAGCACGGAACACAGGTATGTCCAGCTGCTGAGTCTACCTGCAACAGTTGTGACCGTAAGGGCCACTGGTCACTCACAGTACGGTGCCCAGCCAAACGCGTCCAGTGCAATGTGTGCGGTCGTCTGGGCCACTATGACAAGTGTTGCCCTTCCAACAAACCCAAGGGACAGCGTCGGCGGAAGCTTCAGCGCCCTTCCACCAGAGAGGGCCGCCCACAGTCTTCCAATCAGAAGCATGACGACCCTGGACAACGCTCGAGCCATATTAGGAATGTGTGCTCCCCCCCGCGTCCCAGGACCAAAGTCCCCCAGTACATCAGTGTCATTGTGACCTACCGCAGTGTGTCATCCCGTCTCCAGATGTTGCCCGACACCGGCGCTGATGCTACAGTCAT
Organism: Homarus americanus; assembly: GCF_018991925.1. Lineage (NCBI taxonomy): Eukaryota > Metazoa > Arthropoda > Malacostraca > Decapoda > Nephropidae > Homarus > Homarus americanus. The sequence continues at coordinate 15,472 of NW_024716524.1, read as the reverse complement.
CGGTCCCCAGCATTTGCAATGCTTGGGGCTCTCTCCAAGTGATCTAGGACCGCCCCCCAAGGATCTCCGCTTTATGGCAGATGGTTCACAGATGACCCCGGCCCTGGGTTCACTCCAAGCACAAGTCACCTTTGGCAACAGGTCGTGTCAAGCCTGGATTGATGTGCATAACGGTGTCCCGACTCCTTTGCTGTCCTACAGACATTGTCAAGAGTTGGCCATCATCTCCCAGGACTTCCCCAAACCTATTCTTGAGGTAAAACACGCCAACAGGGTGCAAAAAGGGAGCAGCAACGACCCTGCTGCCGCCCTACCCCTGCCTCTTGCCAGTGACACCTCTCCTTCGGATGCTCGGAAGTACTTCCTGAAGGAATTCAGCGACGTTCTGGTGACCAAGTCCGCTCTGGAATCCAAGCCTCTCAAGAAGATGGCAGGTCCCCCCATGAGGATCCACCTGAGGGACGACGCGAAGCCCTTCGCTATTTACACCCCTCGACTGGTTCCCCTGGCCTTCCGCGAGGCGGTCAAAAACGAGCTGGACTCCATGGTCGCCCAAGAAATTATTGCACCAACCGGCGATGACCCGTCTCCATGGTGTCACCCTATGGTTGTCGTCGCAAAACCTAAAGGTGGTGTTCGGATCACCACTGACCTCTCCAAGCTCAACAGCCAGGTGTCTCGTCCTGCGCACCCTTCTCCCACGCCCTTTGCAGCTATACGCAGTGTGAACCCGAAGGCGCGCTTCTTCACGACGATGGACGCCCTGTGTGGATACTGGCAGATAGAGCTTGCCGAAGAAGACCGACCACTCACAACTTTCATTACCCCGCATGGACGTTACAGTTATTGCCGTGGCCCCATGGGATTCGCCGCTACAGGAGACGCTTTCTGTCTTCGAGGTGACATGGCTCTACAAGGTCTGGCAAACTGCGTGAAAGTGGTCGACGACATACTCGTGTACGACGAGGATTATATGGATCACCTCTGCCGTATCTACGAGGTACTCAACAGGTGCCGGAAGCACGGTATTACCCTAAATGCCGACAAGTTCGTTCTGGCCAGCTCTTCAGTTGACTTTTGTGGGTACACCCTCTCAGGGAATGGTATCGCAGCTGACCCGGAAAAGGTCCGCGCCATCACGGATTTTCCCACCCCTGCTAACCTGACCGACTTGAGGTCCTTCATCGGTCTCGTCAACCAGTTAGCAGAGTTTTCGTCGGACATCTCCGCAGCTGCTCAACCACTTCGCCCCCTGATGAGCCCCAAGAGGACATTCCTGTGGACCCCCGACCACGACAAGGCCTTCCAGCAAGTGAAACAGGCCCTGTCTCGTCCACCTGTCCTCGCCACGTTTGACCCAGCCTTGCCGACAGTTCTGCAGACAGATGCCTCACGCTTGTATGGCGTGGGATACGCCCTACTGCAGGATCATGGTGGAGGGCAGTTCCGGCTCGTCCAGTGTGGCTCGCGTTTCCTCTCTGACACTGAGACGCGCTACGCCACTATTGAGTTGGAGCTGTTGGCTGTGGTTTGGGCGATGTCCAAGTGCAGGTTTTACCTCATAGGCCTGCAACACTTTCACCTAGTGACCGACCATCGCCCGCTTGTCCCGATCCTCAACCACTACACGCTAGACGCCGTTGAGAACCCTCGCCTCCAGCGTCTGAAAGAGAAGCTCTCGGCGTACATCTTCACAGCAGTGTGGCGTGCTGGTAAGGAGCTCTGCATCCCTGATGCCTTATCCCGCTCTCCCGTCAGCCGCCCTACTCCAGAAGACCATGTGCTCGACGCCGACCTCGCTCTTTCCGTCAGGACTGTGGTCACTCTCCATGCCGTCCAATCCCTTCGTTCGGACCTGTCACCAGATGACGACAAGGCAATGGAGGACCTTCGAACAGCGGCCCGAGATGACCCTTCCTACGTCCGACTTGTCGAGTGTGTGAGGAATGGATTTCCTAGCAACCGCTACGATCTTCACAACACCCTGCTCCCGTATTGGAAACTCCGCGATGAACTCTACTGCGACGGAGACCTTGTTCTGTACGGAGCACGTGTAGTTGTCCCTGCTGCATCACGTCCCCACGCCTTGGCTCGCCTTCACGACAGTCACCGTGGAGCTGAGGCCACCAAACGACGTGCACGACAGACTGTGTTCTGGCCCGGCATCAACTCCGACATCTCCAATGTTGTCCGTGCGTGTGAGCCCTGCCAAGTATTACAACCCAGCCAGCAGCAGGAACCCTTCATGAGTGACGACAACCCCACCCGCCCCTTTGAGTCTGTGTCGGCCGACTTTTTCTGTGTGTCAGGAAAGTCCTTCCTTGTTATCGTCGACCGTCTCTCTGGTTGGCCGGTTGTCATCAAGTGCGGTAATGACACGACGTCTGCCGCCACCATCAGCAAGTTCCGCCACTACTTCCGTGACGTGGGCGTTCCTGTGCGCCTGCGAACCGACGGAGGGCCTCAGTTCACAAGCCGGGACTTTGCTGTGTTCCTTGACCGATGGGGAGTCCGGCATGTGTTGTCATCGCCCCATTACCCGCAGTCCAACGGCCACGCTGAGGCTGCTGTCAAATCCCTGAAGCACCTCATCCTTAAGGTGGCCCCTTCTGGGAACATTGACAGCGAGGCCTTCGACCGGGGTCTTCTTGAACTCCGCAACACACCTAACTACACCGGACGCTCCCCTGCCCAGGTTTTGTATGGACGCCCCCTTCGTTCTTGTGTCCCTGCTCACCCTCAATCCTTCTCCAAGGAGTGGCAGGCCAAGACAGAGGATTGTGATCGCCGAGCCGCCGAACGCGTTCAGGACGTCGTCGCCCGCCACAACGACCACGCCCGTTCTCTCCCCAGGTTGAGTGTTGGCACCCAAGTCCGTGTTCAGGACCCAACCTCCCTACGTTGGGACAAAGTAGGCGTAGTCATGGGTCTCGGCAGGTCACGGGACTACCAGGTGCGGTTACCCAGTGGTCGTGTGTGGTGGAGGAACCGCCGTTTTCTCCGCCCTGTGACAATGCCTTCTGCTGACCCCGCCACCAGTGTTGAGTCCCATACCCTTCCCAGTGATGAAGTCCCTCGACGCTCAGAACGGATCCAAAAGAAAAGGTCGGCTCAAGACTTTGCTATGAGCGTATAGGGGGGAGGGAGGTGTATGTATATTATGTATGCTGGATTATGTATTATGTATGTATATTATGTATGTGCTCCATTTATATTTATTCAGCCTAGCTAGCAGCGTGTGGCAATGTTATTACCATATCCCACATGCTTAATTAATGTACCTGGCGACGTATGGAAGCTGCTAATGTATCACTTGCCATACGTCGTCTATAGCAGTTGACCAGGAGCCTAGCTGAGGAGTGCTACCCCCCCTCTGTGTACATACTCTTATCCAGTAAACCGAACCTACAAAACTATACAGGTGTTTGTGTTCTCTCCTGTATATAGAACTTATTACCCAGAACACCTAACAATAATCATCGTCGTTGTTGTTATATTCATGGTCGTGGTTATTATAATCATGGACGTGGTTGTTGTAATCATGGTCGTGGTTGTTATAATCGTGGTCGTGGTTGTCATAATCATGGTCGTGGTTATGATCATAGTCGTGGTTGATATAGTCATTGTCGTGGTTGTTAAAATCATGGTCGTAGTTGTTATGATCCTGGTCGTGGTTGTTATAATAATGGTTGTGGTTGTTATAATCTTGGTCGTAGTTGTTATAATCATGGTCGTGGTTGTTATAATCATAGTCGTGGTTGTTATAATCATGGTCGTGGTTGTTATAATCATGGTCGTGGTTGTTATAATCATGGTCGTGGTTGTTATAATCATGGTCGTGGATGTTATAATCATGGTCGTGGTTATTATAATCGTGGTCGTGGTTGTAATAATCATGGTCGTGGTTGTTATAATCATAGTCGTGGTTTTTATAATCATGGTCGTGGTTGTTATAATCATATTCGTGGTAGTTATAATCATGGTCGTGGTAGTTATAATCATGGTCATGGTTATTATAATTATGGTCTTGGTTGTTATAATCATGGTCGTGGTTGTTATAATCATGGTCGTCGTTATGATGATGCTCGTGGTTTATGATCATATTTGTAGGTGTTATAATCATGATCGTGGGTGATATAATCATAGTCGTGGTTGTTATAATCATGGTCGTGGTTGTTATGATCATAGCCGTGGTTTTTATAATCATGATCGTGGTTGTTATAATCATGGTCGTGGTTGTTATGATCATGTTCGTGGTAGTTATAATCATGGTCGTGGTAGTTATAATCAGAGTCATGGTTGTTATAATCATGGTCTTGGTTCTTATAATCATGGTCGTGGTTGTTATAATCATGTTCGTCGTTATGATCATGCTCGTGGTTTATGATCATAGTCGTAGGTGTTATAATCATGATCGTGGGTGATATAATCATAGTCGTGGTTGTTATTATCATGGTCGTGGTTGTTATAATGGCCGTGGTTCTTATAATCATGGTCGTGGTAGTTATAATCATGATCGTGGGTGATATAATCATCGTCGTGGTTGTTATAATCATGGTCGTGGTTGTTATAATCATGGCCGTGGTTGTTATAATCATGATCGTGGTTGTTATTATGATGGTCGTGGTTATGATCATAGTCGTGATTGTTATAATCATGGACGTGGTTGTTATAATCATGGTCGTGGTTGTTGTAATCATGGTCGTGGTTGTTATAATCATGGTCGTGGTTGTTATAATCATAGTTGTGGTTGTTATAATCATGGTCGTGGTTGTTATAATTATGGTCATGGTTGTTATAATCATGGTCGTTGTTGTTATATTCATGGTCGTGGTTATTAATCATGGTCGTGGTTGTTATAATCATGGTTGTGGTTATGATCATAGTCGTGGTTGTTATAATCATGGACGTGGTTGTTATAATCATGGTTGTGGTTGTTATAATCATAGTTGTGGTTGTTGTCATTATGGTCGTGGTTGTTATAATCATGGTCGTGGTTGTTATAATCATGGTCATGGTTGTTATAATCATGGTCGTTGTTGTTATATTCGTGGTCGTCGTTATTATAATCATGGTTGTGGTTGTTATAATCATGGTCGTGGTTGTTATACTCATGGTCGTGGTTGTTATAATCGTGGTCGTGGTTATCATAATCATGGTCGTGGTTATGATCATAGTCGTGGATGATATCATCATTGTCGTGGTTGCTAAAATCACGGTCATAGTTGTTATGATCATGGTCGTGGTTGTTATAATCATGGTCGTGGTTGTTAAAATCATGGTCGTGGTTGTTATAATCATGGTCGTGGTTGTTATAATCATGGTCGTGGTTGTTATAATCATGTTCGTGGTAGTTATAATCATGGTCGTGGTAGTTATAATCATAGTCATGGTTGTTATAATCATGGTCTTGGTTCTTATAATCATGCTCATGGTTGTTATAATCATGGTCGTCGTTATGATCATGCTCGTGGTTTATGATCATAGTCGTAGGTGTTATAATCATGATCGTGGGTGATATAATCATAGTCGTGGTTGTTATAATCATAGCCGTGGTTGTTATAATCTTGATCGTGGTTGTTATAATCATGGTCGTGGTTATGATCATAGTCGTGGTTGTTATAATCATGGACGTGGTTGTTATATTTCATGGTCGTGGTTATTATAATCATGGTCGTGGTTGTTATAACTGGCGGTCATGGTTGTTATAATCATGGTCGTTGTTGTTATTCAAGTGGTCGGTTATTATAATCATGGTCGTGGGTGTTGTAATCATGGTCGTGGTTGTTATAATCGTGGTCGTGGTTGTCATAATCATGGTCGTGGTTATGATCATAGTCGTGGTTGATACAGTCATTGTCGTGGTTGTTAAAATCATGGTCGTAGTTGTTATGATCCTGGTCGTGGTTGTTATAATCATGGTCGTGGTTGTTATAATCTTGGTCGTCGTTTTTATAATCATGGTCGTGGTTGTTATAATCATGGTCGTGGTTATGATCATAGTCGTGGTTGTTATAATCGTGGACGTGGTTGTTATAATCATGGTCGTGGTTGTTGTAATCATGGTCGTGGTTGTTATAACCATGGTCGTGGTTGTTATAATCATAGTTGTGGTTGTTGTCATCTTGGTCGTGGTTGTTATAATCATGGTCGTGGTTGTTATAATCATGGTCATGGTTGTTATAATCATGGTCGTTGTTGTTATATTCGTGGTCGTCGTTATTATAATCATGGTTGTGGTTGTTATAATCATGGTCGTGGTTGTTATACTAATGGTCGTGGTTGTTATAATCATGGTCGTGGTTGTCATAATCATGGTCGTGGTTATGATCATAGTCGTGGTTGATACAGTCATTGTCGTGGTTGTTAAAATCATGGTCGTAGTTGTTATGATCCTGGTCATGGTTGTTATAATCATGGTCGTGGTTGTTATAATCTTGGTCGTGGTTGTTATAATCATGGTCGTGGTTGTTATGGTCGTGGTTGTTATAATCATGGTCGTGGTAGTTATAATCATGTTGGTTGTTATAATCATGGTTGTGGTTGCTATAATCATGTTCGTGGTTGTTATAATCATGGTCGTCGTTATGATGATGCTCGTGGTTTATGATCATATTCGTAGGTGTTATAATCATGATCGTGGGTGATATAATCATAGTCGTGGTTGTTATAATCATAGCCGTGGTTGGTATAATCATGGTCGTGGTTATGATCATAGTCGTGGTTGTTGTAATCATGGACGTGGTTGTTATAATCATGGTCGTGGTTGTTGTAATCATGGTCGTGGTTGTTAAAATCATGGTCGTGGTTGTTATAATAATGATCGTGGTTATGATCATAGTCGTGGTTGTTATAATCTTGGAAGTGGTTTTTATAATCATGGTCGTGGTTGTTGTAATCATGGTCGTGGTTGTTAAATCATGGTCGTGGTTGTTATAATCATGGTCGTGTTATGATAATGATCATGGTAGGTGTTGGTCATGTCGTGTTGTTATAATCATGGTCGTGGTTGTTAAAATCATGGTCGTGGTTGTTATAATCATGGTCGTGGTTGTTATAATCATGGTCGTGGTTGTTATAATCATGGTCGTGGTTATTATAATCATGGTCGTGGTTGTTATAATCATGGTTGTGGTTGTTATAATCATGGTCGTGGTTGTTATAATCATGGTCGTGGTTGTTATAATCATGGTCATGGTTGTTATAATCATGGTCGTGTGGTTGCTATAATCATGGTCGTGGTTGTTTAATCATGGTCGTCGTTGTTGCTCGTGGTTTATGATCATATTCGTAGGTGTTATAATCATGGTGTTATAATCATGTCGTGGTTGTTATAATCATGGTCGTGGTTGTTATAATCATAGCCGTGGTTGTTATAATCATGATCGTGGTTGTTATAATCATGGTGGTGGTTGTTATATTCATGTTTGTGGTAGTTATAATCATGGTCGTTGTAGTTATAATCATAGTCATGGTTGTTATAATCATGGTCGTTGTTGTTATATTCATGGTCGTGGTTATTAATCATGGTCGTGGTTGTTATAATCATGGTCGTGGTTATGATCATAGTCGTGGTTGTTATAATCATGGACGTGGTTTTTATAATCATGGTCGTGGTTGTTGTAATCATGGTCGTGGTTGTTATAACCATGGTCGTGGTTGTTATAATCATAGTTGTGGTTGTTGTCATCATGGTCGTGGTTGTTATAATCATGGTCGTGGTTGTTATAATCATGGTCATGGTTGTTATAATCATGGTCGTTGTTGTTATATTCGTGGTCGTCGTTATTATAATCATGGTTGTGGTTGTTATAATCATGGTCGTGGTTGTTATACTCATGGTCGTGGTTGTTATAATCGTGGTCGTGGTTATCATAATCATGGTCGTGGTTATGATCATAGTCGTGGATGATATCATCATTGTCGTGGTTGCTAAAATCACGGTCATAGTTGTTATGATCATGGTCGTGGTTGTTATAATCATGGTCGTGGGTCGTGTTGTTATAATCATGGTCGTGGTTGTTATAATCATGTCGTGGTTGTTATAATCATGGTCGTGGTTGTTATAATCATGTTCGTGGTAGTTATAATCATGGTCGTGGTAGTTATAATCATAGTCATGGTTGTTATAATCATGGTCTTGGTTCTTATAATCATGCTCGTGGTTGTTATAATCATGGTCGTCGTTATGATCATGCTCGTGGTTTATGATCATAGTCGTAGGTGTTATAATCATGATCGTGGGTGATATAATCATAGTCGTGGTTGTTATAATCATAGCCGTGGTTGTTATAATCTTGATCGTGGTTGTTATAATCATGGTCGTGGTTATGATCATAGTCGTGGTTGTTATAATCATGGACGTGGTTGTTATATTTCATGGTCGTGGTTATTATAATCATGGTCGTGGTTGTTATAATCATGGTCATGGTTGTTATAATCATGGTCGTGGGTGTTGTAATCATGGTCGTGGTTGTTATAATCGTGGTCGTGGTTGTCATAATCATGGTCGTGGTTATGATCATAGTCGTGGTTGATACAGTCATTGTCGTGGTTGTTAAAATCATGGTCGTAGTTGTTATGATCCTGGTCGTGGTTGTTATAATCATGGTCGTGGTTGTTATAATCTTGGTCGTCGTTTTTATAATCATGGTCGTGGTTGTTATAATCATGGTCGTGGTTGTTATAATCATGGTCGTGGTTGTTATAATCATGGTCGTGGTTGTTATTATCATGGTCGTGGTTGTTATAATCATGGTTGTGGTCGTTATAATCATGGTCTTGGTCGTTATAATCATAGTCGTGGTAGTTATAATCATGGTCGTTGGTATTATAATCAAGGTCGTTTGTGTTATAATCATGGTCCTGGTTGTTATAATCATGGTCTTGGTCGTGGTTGTTAAAATCATGGTCGTAGTTGTTATAATCATGGTCTTGGTTGTTATAATCATAATCGTGGTTGTTATGATCATGGTCATGGTTGTTATAATCATGGGCGTGGTTGTTATGATCATTCTCGTGGTTGTTGTAATCATGGTCAAATGGTTGTTTAATCATGGTTGTGGTTGTTATAATCCTTGGTCTTGGTTATTTATAATCATGGTCGTAGTTTGTTATAATCATGGATCGTGGTTGTTATAATCATGGTCGTGGTTGTTATAATCATGGTCGTGGTTGTTATAATCATGGTTGTGGTTGTTATGATCATGGTCGAGGTTGTTATAATCATGGTTGTGGTTGCTATAATCATGGTCGTGGTTGTTATAATCATGGTCGTCGTTATGATGATGCTCGTGATTTATGATCATATTCGTAGGTGTTATAATCATGATCGTGGGTGATATAATCATAGTCGTGGTTGTTATAATCATGGTCTGGGTTGTTATAATCATAGCCGTGGTTGTTATAATCATGATCGTGGTTGTTATAATCATGGTCGTGGTTGTTATAAACATGTTTGTGGTAGTTATAATCATGGTCGTTGTAGTTATAATCATAGTCATGGTTGTTATAATCATGGTCTTGGTTCTTATAATCATGGTCGGGGTTGTTATAATCATGGTCGTCGTTATGATCATGCTCGTGGTTTATGATCATAGTTGTAGGTGTTATAATCATGATCGTGGGTGATATAATCATAGTCGTGGTTGTTATAATCATGGTCGTGGTTGTTATAATCATGGTCGTGGTTGTTATAATCATGATCGTGGTTGTTATAATCATGGTCGTTGTTGTTATATTCATGGTCGTGGTTATTAATCATGGTCGTGGTTGTTATAATCATGGTCGTGGTTATGATCATAGTCGTGGTTGTTATAATCATGGACGTGGTTGTTATAATCATGGTCGTGGTTGTTGTAATCATGGTGGTGGTTGTTAAAATCATGGTCGTGGTTGTTATAATAATGATCGTGGTTATGATCATAGTCGTGGTTGTTATAATCTTGGAAGTGGTTTTTATAATCATGGTCGTGGTTGTTGTAATCATGGTCGTGGTTATTTAAAATCATAGTCGTGAATTGTTGTAATCATAGTCGTGTTTGTTATAATCTTGGTCGTAGTTGCTATAATCATAGTCGTGGTTATTATATTCATGGTCGTGGTTATTATCATGGTCGTGGTTATAATCATGGTCCTCGTTGTTATAATCATGGTCGTTGTTGTTATAATCAGGGTCGTGGTTGTTATATTCATAGTCCTGGTTATGATCATACTCGTGGTTGTTATAATCATAGTCGTGGTTGTTATAATCATGGTCGTGGTTGTTATAATCCTGGTCGAGGTTATGATCATGGTCGTGGTTTATGATCATAGTCGTAGGTGTTATAATCATGATCGTGGGTATAATCATAGTCGTGGTTGTTATAATCATAGCCGTGGTTGGTATAATCATGGTCGTGGTTATGATCATAGTCGTGGTTGTTATAATCATGAATTAAGTAGTTGTTATAATCATGGTCGTGGTTGTTGTAATCATGGTCGTGGTTGTTATAATCATGGTCCTGGTTGTTGTAATCATGGTCGTGGTTGTTAAAATCATGGTCGTGGTTGTTATAATCATGGTCGTGGTTATAATCATGGTCGTGGTTGTTTTAATCATGGTTGTGGTTGTTATAATCATGGTCGTGGTTGTTATAATCATGGTCGTGGTTGTTATAATCATGGATCGTGGTTGTTATAATCATGGTCGTGGTTGTTATAATCATGGTCGTGGTTGTTATAATCATGGTTGTGGTTGTTATGATCATGGTCGAGGTTGTTATAATCATGGTTGTGGTTGCTATAATCATGGTCGTGGTTGTTATAATCATGGTCGTCGTTATGATGATGCTCGTGGTTTATGATCATATTCGTAGGTGTTATAATCATGATCGTGGGTGATATAATCATAGTCGTGGTTGTTATAATCATAGCCGTGGTTGGTATAATCATGGTCGTGGTTATGATCATAGTCGTGGTTGTTGTAATCATGGACGTGGTTGTTATAATCATGGTCGTGGTTGTTGTAATCATGGTCGTGGTTGTTAAAATCATGGTCGTGGTTGTTATAATAATGATCGTGGTTATGATCATAGTCGTGGTTGTTATAATCTTGGAAGTGGTTTTTATAATCGCCAAATTAAGTGGTTGTTGTAATCATGGTCGTGGTTATTTAAAAATCATGATTAAATTGGTTGTTATAATCGCCAATTAAGTGGTTTGTTATAATCATGGTCCATAGTTTGTTTGTAATCATGGTCGTGATTTATTCTCATGGTCGTGGTTGTTATAATCATGGTCGTGGTTATAATCATGGTCGTGGTTGTTTTGATCATGGTTGTGGTTGTTATAATCATGGTCGTGGTTGTTATAATCATGGTCGTGGTTGTTATAATCATGGATCGTGGTTGTTATAATCATGGTCGTGGTTGTTATAATCATGGTTGTGGTTGTTATGATCATGGTCGAGGTTGTTATAATCATGGTTGTGGTTGCTATAATCATGGTCGTGGTTGTTTTAATCATGGTCGTCGTTATGATGATGCTCGTGGTTTATGATCATATTCGTAGGTGTTATAATCATGATCGTGGGTGATATAATCATAGTCGTGGTTGTTATAATCATGGTCGTGGTTGTTATAATCATAGCCGTGGTTGTTATAATCATGATCGTGGTTGTTATAATCATGGTGGTGGTTGTTATATTCATGTTTGTGGTAGTTATAATCATGGTCGTTGTAGTTATAATCATAGTCATGGTTGTTATAATCATGGTCGTTGTTGTTATATTCATGGTCGTGGTTATTAATCATGGTCGTGGTTGTTATAATCATGGTCGTGGTTATGATCATAGTCGTGGTTGTTATAATCATGGACGTGGTTTTTATAATCATGGTCGTGGTTGTTGTAATCATGGTCGTGGTTGTTATAACCATGGTCGTGGTTGTTATAATCATAGTTGTGGTTGTTGTCATCATGGTCGTGGTTGTTATAATCATGGTCGTGGTTGTTATAATCATGGTCATGGTTGTTATAATCATGGTCGTTGTTGTTATATTCGTGGTCGTCGTTAATATAATCATGGTTGTGGTTGTTATAATCATGGTCGTGGTTGTTATACTCATGGTCGTGGTTGTTATAATCGTGGTCGTGGTTATCATAATCATGGTCGTGGTTATGATCATAGTCGTGGATGATATCATCATTGTCGTGGTTGCTAAAATCATGGTCATAGTTGTTATGATCATGGTCGTGGTTGTTATAATCATGGTCGTGGTTGTTATAATCTTGGTCGTCGTTGTTATAATCATGGTCGTGGTTGTTATAATCATAGTCGTGGTTGTTATAATCATGGTCGTGGTTGTTATAATCATGGTCGTGGTTGTTATAATCATGGTCGTGGTTGTTATAATCATGGTCGTGGTTGTTATAATCATGTTTGTGGTAGTTATAATCATGGTCGTGGTAGTTATAATCATAGTCATGGTTGTTATAATCATGGTCTTGGTTCTTATAATCATGGTCGTGGTTGTTATAATCATGGTCGTCGTTATGATCATGCTCGTGGTTTATGATCATAGTCGTAGGTGTTATAATCATGATCGTGGGTGATATAATCATAGTCGTGGTTGTTATAATCATAGCCGTGGTTGTTATAATCTTGATCGTGGTTGTTATAATCATGGTCGTGGTTATGATCATAGTCGTGGTTGTTATAATCATGGACGTGGTTGTTATATTTCATGGTCGTGGTTATTATAATCATGGTCGTGGTTGTTATAATCATGGTCATGGTTGTTATAATCATGGTCGTGGGTGTTGTAATCATGGTCGTGGTTGTTATAATCGTGGTCGTGGTTGTCATAATCATGGTCGTGGTTATGATCATAGTCGTGGTTGATACAGTCATTGTCGTGGTTGTTAAAATCATGGTCGTAGTTGTTATGATCCTGGTCGTGGTTGTTATAATCATGGTCGTGGTTGTTATAATCTTGGTCGTCGTTTTTATAATCATGGTCGTGGTTGTTATAATCATGGTCGTGGTTGTTATAATCATGGTCATTAGTTGTTATAATCCTTGGTCGTGGTTATTTATAATCATGGTCGTAGTTGTTATAATCGTAATTAAATGGTTGTTATAATCATGGACGTGGTTGTTATAATCATGAATGTGATTTGTTTGTAATCATAATTAAATGATTTTGTTAAATCATGAATTGTTGGTTGTTATAATCGTAATTGCGTGGTTATGATCATAGTCGTGGTTGTTATAATCATGGACGTGGTTGTTATAATCTCATGGTCGTGGTTGTTGTAATCATGGTCGTGGTTGTTATAATCATGAATTAAATGATTTGTTATAATCATTGTCGTGGTTGTTATAATCATGGTCGTGGTTATTATAATCATGGTCGTGGTTGTTATAATCATGGTCATGGTTGTTATAATCATGGTCTCGGTTGTTATAATCATGGTCGTGGTTGTTATAATCATGGTCGTGGTTGTTGTAATCATGGTCGTGGTTTGTATAATCATGGTTGTGGTTGTTATGATCATGGTCGAGGTTGTTATAATCATGGTTGTGGTTGCTATAATCATGGTCGTGGTTGTTACAATCATGGTCGTCGTAATGATGATGCTCGTGGTTTATGATCATATTCGTAGGTGTTATAATCATGATCGTGGGTGATATAATCATAGTCGTGGTTGTTATAATCATGGTCTGGGTTGTTATAATCATAGCCGTGGTTGTTATAATCATGATCGTGGCTGTTATAATCATGGTCGTGGTTGTTATAAACATGTTTGTGGTAGTTATAATCATGGTCGTTGTAGTTATAATCATAGTCATGGTTGTTATAATCATGGTCTTGGTTCTTATAATCATGGTCGGGGTTGTTATAATCATGGTCGTCGTTATGATCATGCTCGTGGTTTATGATCATAGTCGTAGGTGTTATAATCATGATCGTGGGTGATATAATCAAAGTCGTGGTTGTTATAATCATGGTCGTGGTTGTTATAATTATGGTCGTGGTTGTTATAATCATGATCGTGGTTGTTATAATCATGGTCGTTGTTGTTATATTCATGGTCGTGGTTATTAATCATTGTCGTCGTTGTTATAATCATGGTCGTGGTTATGATCATAGTCGTGGTTGTTATAATCATGGACGTGGTTGTTATAATCATGGTCGTGGTTGTTGTAATCATGGTGGTGGTTGTTAAAATCATGGTCGTGGTTGTTATAATAATAATCGTGGTTATGATCATAGTCGTGGTTGTTATAATCTTGGAAGTGGTTTTTATAATCATGGTCGTGGTTGTTGTAATCATGGTCGTGGTTCTTAAAATCATGGTTGTGGTTGTTATAATCATGGTCGTGGTTGTTATAATCATGGTCCTGGTTGTTGTAATCATGGTCGTGGTTGTTATAATCATGGTCGTGGTTACAATCATGGTCGTGGTTGTTTTAATCATGGTTGTGGGTGTTATAATCATGTTCGTGGTTGTTATAATCATGGTCGTGGTTGTTATAATCATGGATCGTGGTTGTTATAATCATGGTCGTGAGATTTATTTATAATCATGAGGTCATTGATTTGTTACCGTCATGGTCGTCGTTATGATGATGCTCGTGGTTTATGATCATATTCGTAGGTGTTATAATCATGATCGTGGGTGATATAATCATAGTCGTGGTTGTTATAATCATAGCCGTGGTTGGTATAATCATGGTCGTGGTTATGATCATAGTCGTGGTTGTTGTAATCATGGACGTGGTTGTTATAATCATGGTCGTGGTTGTTGTAATCATGGTCGTGGTTGTTATAATCATGGTCCTGGTTGTTGTAATCATGGTCGTGGTTGTTAAAATCATGGTCGTGGTTGTTATAATCATGGTCGTGGTTATAATCATGGTCGTGGTTGTTTTAATCATGGTTGTGGTTGTTATAATCATGGTCGTGGTTGTTATAATCATGGTCGTGGTTGTTATAATCATGGATCGTGGTTGTTATAATCATGGTCGTGGTTGTTACATAATCATGGTCGTGGTTGTTATAATCATGGTTGTGGATTTGTTGTGATCATGGTCTGAGGTTATTTATAATCATGGTTGTGGTTGCTATAATCATGGTCGTGGTTGTTATAATTAAACTTGGTCGTCGTTCTGATGATGCTCATGGTTTATGATCATATTCGTAGGTGTTATAATCATGATCGTGGGTGATATAATCATAGTCGTGGTTGTTATAATCATAGCCGTGGTTGGTATAATCATGGTCGTGGTTATGATCATAGTCGTGGTTGTTGTAATCATGGACGTGGTTGTTATAATCATGGTCGTGGTTGTTGTAATCATGGTCGTGGTTGTTAAAATCATGGTCGTGGTTGTTATAATAATGATCGTGGTTATGATCATAGTCGTGGTTGTTATAATCTTGGAAGTGGTTTTTATAATCATGGTCGTGGTTGTTGTAATCATGGTCGT
>NW_024716523.1:0-27096 GCF_018991925.1 Homarus americanus | reverse complement strand
TTGACAACGAGAAAAACCCTGAAACATCAGTCAAATTCAATGTAACCGTGGAAAAAAATTGAAAAATTTTTAACGTGCGTGCTGGATATATATATATGTCAAACAGTAAGCCTACTATCTACTATCTATTCATAAGGGAGAAATGGATTGGCTGTCTGATTTTAGAGAAGAAGAAAAACCTGAATTAAGACTGCGTATCTTAGACAGTTTAATCTTCGGAAATTTTGACATTGATTGGCTGAATGAATATTATATACGACCTAAATTAGAAGGGAGTATTTTAGACCAATTACTCGAATATATAGATCTAAATAAACTAGATAAAGAATCTACTATTAAATCTTGGAGAATACGACATGGATTGGGTGAAGATGAGGATATATGGTATGGTTATAAGTTTAGGAATTCAAAGCCTGTTAAGTATATTGTTAAACCAGATACATATGACTGGAAAAAAACTAGAGGAGATGATACGCCGTGGTCTACCACCTGGTGTCATAATCATTTCATTCCATGGTGTATTCCATGTAATGCTCCCAAGGCATTTTGTTCCTGTTTCGATAATCCTTATTCATTATCAAGTCAGTGTACAATTTGTCTTTTACACAAAGAAAATTTATCAGGTTAAGTAAGTTTTTTTTCTATCTATGTTCTTTTAATTAAAGTTGATTTATTTAATAATAATGTTGTATCACTTCCCAAATATTTATAACCTATCAATGGCTTCGATTATAACTAATTTTAAAAGAATTTTAATCACAGATAATTCATTCAATTTTAGTTTTTTCAATAAACCTCGAAAAATGATGTACCCCATGTTATTATAAGGAAAAAAAAGAAAGTAATTCGTATAATAAATTTTATTTTTAATTAATAATACACATACTCTAATTTCGTACCAGAACACCTTAAAGTAATAAATGGTAGTATTATTAACCACTTTACGGGATTGGATAAAAGCAGCAGAGGAGAGGAGTTTGAAGAAGAAGAAGGAGGAGGAGGAGGAGGATATAATGTTATACGTTTTAAACAATCGTTGTCTAGGCTATAAACAAACGATAAAAATGATACAGCCTCCTTCATTGATATGGGATTAATAGAATAACATGGAGAAGGAGGGGTAATACAAATGTATTTTTGAAGAATTTTAGGTCTAATTGTTAGTAGGATTGATTCTAGTTGTCGAAGACTAGAATATCCTCGCCTCTGGGGATCACTCGTTAAAGTTATTTTAGTCCTTTCTTCTTCAATATGAAAAATTACATATAATAAAATACACTGTCTCCCAGAAGACCTCCACCAACATTGATTTTTAGGAATATTTAACGAAGAAACAGTTTCTAAAAAGCTAGGCCAGATATCAGATATATCTATTTTAGGTATGAGGGAAGTTTTACAGGCGCTAAAATTATATACATAATAACCCATCGACCTGTATTTTTCATATAAACTAAACCGCTCATCTTCTAAATATTTTTCAATTAATCATTCTATGTATAGACCATCACCACCTTTCCTTTTTACTTGTTTATTTTGTCTTTGAATATTATATTCAATTAATATCGCCTGTATTAAACAATTAATTATCTGACCTATATCAGAAATAATACCCTCTGATCTGTCTATTGAATGAAGCTGAGGATTGAAATTTGTTAGTGGACACATTCGAACACTCTTTCTGGGAAGTTGTTTAAATGGAATAAGAGGTATCAAATTGTAGTAGGACACGTGTGTGCCTGCTTCAGCTGTCAATATACCCGGCTGAATTGTTTCTATAAAAATACCAAAACAATAATGAACGCTTGTTGTTGATTTATAAGTGTGGAGGGGACGTAGCTTTATACTGCGTATAAATTTCTCTTCTTCTTCAGTATCACTTTTATTTTTCATTATTATATTAGTAAACCATTTCTCAGTAATGGTTAATATTTTTTCGGGTACATTAATATTGTGA
Organism: Homarus americanus; assembly: GCF_018991925.1. Lineage (NCBI taxonomy): Eukaryota > Metazoa > Arthropoda > Malacostraca > Decapoda > Nephropidae > Homarus > Homarus americanus. The sequence goes on along the minus strand of NW_024716523.1, from coordinate 25,142 downwards.
TCGCGTAAAAGAATTAATATATTCTGTATTAATTGCATTTTATCTGTGTGGTTCCTCACATTCATCTTTTTCTTAAATCCACTAATTTTACATTTATCCTCCTGTTTGTCTTTTTCTTGAATAGCCATATAACGTTTCTTACTTATCATGACGAGAACTCCGTATGACTCTTCATACGCCAACTATAAATAACGAATATTATCGTTATCCTTTCTTAAATTATCATTATAGAGTGAAGCTATAAATGGACCATCACCAACAGTACGGGGTAATGATAGAAACAGAGAGTCGGTATCACCGTATAAAATTGTAGCTCCCTCGCTCTCAAAGAAATTACGCGCCTTATTTAAATGAGAGCGCCCATATCCTGTTACCATCGATGGAACTATTGCATCTTCAAATATTCCTTGGGATGCCATGGCACCATAAAGAGAATTAACCATGACCTTACATGCATTAGCCTGAGTAATTAAAGATTTAGATTTCAATATTTTACGTGTTTTAATTAAACTTTCGCATATACGGCGAAAAGGAGACTCGGTATATGGTTGGTCATTGCGTACCTTCAAGCTTAGGTAAATAAAATAGGGATCTTCGGCCATCTCAAGTACATTAAAAAGATCTCGTTCATGCGAAGTTAAACACATAAATGTTTCGCGGGAAATACGAGTCACAAAACCCCGACACAAATTATAATCTATAATAATACTAGGATATAACGAGGCAAAATCTAACACGTGAATACTTGTCGTGGGAGTACTTTTATGAACACCCACAATTGGATCCAAAACAACCGCACCTTTGTATGTATTTTTTTTACCAGTATTCATATGTTGTTGTTGCGTAAATGTATGTCTTGCATATTTATGAGTCATGTCAAGACCAATTTCTCCCCATAATCCATTGTGTTGTCTTTTCTTAAAAGCAGGTATATTATTAAAATCAATGGGGGCAGTTAAAATTGAATTACAACTATTTATAACAAACCGACGCACGATATATGTTGTGTTTATATGTAGACATTGATGAGGATCTGTATCCGCTTTTTGAGATAAGTTACAAGTAATTCTCACTAGATTCAAGGGTCCATTTATTTGAGTTACTAAATCTACATCTATAGAACTGTAATACATTAAAGTATCAAAATCCTTTTCATAAATATTAATCTTATTATTTTCTTCGAATGCCTTATACATTTTATTAATTATTAAAATATCAAAATTAACTTTGCCACGTCCTAAAATAGCTTCAGCGCACGCATTGAGACTATCTGATGCTGGCTCTATAAATTTACCGCTTGGAAAAAATCGCTTTCTACACAGCATAGTATCAATACTTAATATCCATGGAGGTGTTAAATGGGGTGTCAGAGAGGAGTTACAATAAGATTGAAATGTAAAATAATCAGTCATAATGTAATCCGGTAATAGTTTATTTAGATCTATATATTCGAGTAATTGGTCTAAGATACTCCCTTTTAATTTAGGTCGTATATAATATTTATTCAGCCAATCAATGTCAAAATTTCTGAAGATTAAACGGTCTAAGATACGCAGTCTTAATTCAGGTTTTTCTTCTTCTCTAAAATCAGACAGCTAATCCATTTCTCCCTCATGAATAGATAGTAGATAGTAGGCTTACTGTTTGACATATATCCAGCATGCACGTAAAAAATTTTCAATTTTTTTCCACGGTTACAGTGAATTTGACTGAAGTTTCAGAGGTTTTCCCGTTGTCAATACCCTTGGCCCACATATTGCAAGTAATTTCAACTGTGGTGTTAATTTCATCTTTAAGAATCAGCTGCAATGCAACTATAGGTTTCCTATAGCCTGGTAGGTTTGTATTGGAGAAGAAGGATTTGGGGAAACCAGGACCGTAGTAGGAGTGAATTCCAATGAATGTGCAAGACACCCATATAACCTCTTGCATGGTATTATTTTCTTCGAAGTAGATTTGTTTAATTTTGTCTTTAATTAGTTTGGGCATCTGGTTGGGTAATTCATTAATGTCATCGTAAGGATCAAATTTAGTTGTTCTATTTGTTTTCCCATTGTAAGACAATATGATGCAAGGAGATGTTGTGTTGTAGTTCCAAACATTTTCTGGATTACATTCATGTCCCAGTATTTTCTCTGGCAAAATACAGACTTGTGTAGCATTTGGTTCAACTCCTGGGGGACATTTAATCACCTGTGTATCATCAGCTTTGGTAGCATTGTTGTAGTAGTCTATAAAAAATTGATTTAGAGAAGATATTTCCTCTTCATACGTGCTCTTCTGATTAGGATTAAACTTTATATTTCCTGAAGGTATGACAAACAAACCCTCTTTCTCTGCTGTCACAGCAGAGTTACATGTTACAAAAGTCACCACCACCACTATTAGACATACAACTATGAAACAACCACCACCACTTATTACAATTGTTGCTTTTTTGTTTGAAGATATTTTCTCTTTAAGGTATAGATAACTTTTCCTCGGAGTTTCACTTGGTACTGTTATCATATTTCTAGACATGTTACCTTACCAAAACATCTTCTTCCTTTCTTCCTTTTAGTCGTCCAGATTGATATAGCCAGCCTAAATGTCAAAGTGTGTCTGTCCAGTCATATCGTTGTACTTTCTTTATATATAATGGTGGTGGGTGGGTTGGACAGACAGACAGACAGACAGACAGACAGACAGACAACTACCTGCCTCGGCCTCAAAAATAAAAATTAAAAATAAAATTTATTATACAAATATATATAATCCCGATTTCTTACTTCTCGAATTACTTTCTTTTTTTTCCTTATAACAACATGGGGGTACATCATTTTTCGAAGTTTATTGAAAAAACTAAAATTGAATTATCTGTGGACAAAAAAGAACATTTAATTACAAATTTAGGAAATATCTTTTCATCCATTAATAATTTACAAGTGATAGGTATTGATGGGTCAATGTTTTTTCATGCCTATGCTGTACCTAATGATAATGATAATAAATTATTGCCACAAACAGTTGTTGATATTGAGAAAGCGAGTCATAAAGTCTGTAATATTATACTTAATTATATAAAAGTCATTATACATATTTTAAATAGTGGAGATTATTCTAATAATAATAGTAATAAAACAATTATTTTATATTTTGTTATGGATGGTCATTCGAATGTTGAAAAAAATAGGAAATTGTGTAGTGAGAATAGAGATATTTTTTCAAAAATGACAATATCCCAAAAATTGGAATTGGAAAATTATACAACTGATTTATTAAAAAATATATATTTAAATAAAATAAATACATCATCTTACAACTTTAAATTGTATTCAACAGCTGGAATATCTTATTATGAAAGACTCGAAGGAGAAATTGCTCTCTATCGGTTTATTAATAAAACATTTATTGAAAATGAAATTTATAATAGTTTTTCTGTAATTATAAGTGGTGATTCTGATGTTACTGCTATGACTATTTTACGGAATGAATATAGACTCTTACTCATCCACCCTTCCTTCGGTACTAATAATAGAAAATCAATTGGTTTAGGAAATTATAATTCAATGATAAAACATATGGGGTTCAATAGTGATCAATGTCTCCGATATTTAATTTTACATTTCACATTTTTTGGTAATGACTATAATGTTGGTTTAATTTCCTGTTGGACACCATCTAAAGGAGAAATTATTTTAAAATCTATAATGGAAAATGAAAATAATATTTTGAGTATATATAAAATTTTTTGGAGAAATCGATCTTTAGGTGATGAGTCTGTTATAATTCAAGTATTTGGATGTACTGATGTAATTAAAGAACACCATTTTAATGTTCTTTTAAAATTAGTTATAATCGAAGCCATTGATAGTATAAAATATTATAAATATTTGGGAAGTGATACAAAAACAACATTATTATTATATAAATCAACTTTAATTAAAAGCTTACTAAAATATATGAGAATATAATATTTTTATTTTTTTGAAACAAAACTTACTTAAAAAACTGAGAGACAAATTGTACTGACTTGATAATGAATAAGGATTATTGAAACAGAAACAGGAACAAAATGCCTTTGAGTAGGCTTACTGTTTGACATATATATCCAGCACGCACGTTAAAAAAATTTCAATTTTTTTTCTACGGTTACAGTGAATTTGACTGATGTTTCAGGGTTTTTCTCGTTGTCAATACCCTTGGCCCACATATTGCAAGTAATTTCAACTGTGGTGTTAATTTCATTGCAAAGAAACAGATTCAATGCAACTATAGGTTTCCGATAGCCTGGTAGGTTTGTATTGAAGAAGAAGAATTTGGGGAAACCAGGAGCGTAGTAGGAGTACATTCTACCGAATGTGCAAGACACCCATATAACCTCTGGCATGGTATTATTATAGAAGTACCATTCTTCTTTAATTAGGTCTTTAAGTAGATTGGGCATCTGGCTGGGTAATTCCTTAATGTCATCGTAAGGATCAAATTTAGTTGTTGTTGTATTTGTTTTCCCATTGTAGACAATATAATGCAAGGAGATGTTGTGTTGTAGTTCCAAACATTTTCTGGATTACATTCATGTTAGTAGTGCTCTGGCAAAATACAGACTTGTGTAGCATTTGGTTCAAATCCTAGGGGACATGCAATCACCTGTGTATCATCAGCTTTGTAGTAGTCTATAAAAAATTGATTTAGAGAAGATATTTCCTCTTCATACGTGCTCTTCTGATTAGGATTAAACTTTATATTTCCTGAAGGTATGACAAACAAACCCTCTTTCTCTGCTGTCACAGCAGAGTTACATGTTACAAAAGTCACCACCACCACTATTAGACATACAACTATGAAACAACCACCACTTATTACAATTGTTGCTTTTTGGTTTGAAGATATTTTCTCTTTAAGGTATAGATAACTTTTCTAAGGAGTTTCTCTTGGTACTGTTATCATATTTCTATACATGTTACCGTACCGAAACATCTTCTTCCTTTCTTCCTTTTAGTCCAGATTGATACAGATAGGATTCCTAAATGTCAAAGTGTGTCTGTCCGGTTATATCGTTGTGCTCTTCTTTATATATAATGGTGGTGGGTGGGTTGGACAGATGGAAGGACAGACAGACAGACAGACAGACAACTACCTGTCTCGCCTCGGCCTCGAATGTCCGGTCATATCGTTGTGCTTAAAATAAATAATCTAAAAATTAAAATTATATTTTTTGTCAGTCGAAGTCGGTCGGTCGATTTGTCTGTCCTATCCCATAATTTTTTAGAACCCTGCCTGTCGTATATATATTATATATATAATTAATAAAAAATGGATGGAAATATTATATATTATAACATTTGCACTAGCATTAGCTATTATTATAATAATAATGATAACTGAAAAACCTCTTTCTTTTTCTTTTCCACAATTACTCGAAGAAAAAAGTGAGGATTTAATAAGATATCTTACATATATTGACAATTTGATATCAGATATATCGGATAAAATTACAGAAGGAACAGATTATGATATAATGATTACTGGTCTATGTAATATAAGTGAAAAAATTAATAAATTTTTAACTATAACAGACTCAACCATAATAGAAAATGTTAAATCATATTTAAGTTTATCTGATAAAATCAGTGATTTACAAAAAAGATTATTAATGAGCATATTTAAAATACAAACACTTGGCGTATTGTACGAATTGAATGAAAAAGCCCTAACTAAAGAAACAAAAAACAGAATTCAGTCTAGCTTATTGTATATAAATAATTTTAATATTATAATACCAGATTTAAATATAGCTGATGTATTATTAAGACGAGATAAACGTTTTTGTATAATGCAAATACTCCAAAAAGTATATAGATTAAAGGGAATAACAATAGAAAATTTAATTATAAATAATGAGAATGAGAGAAAAAAAGTATTTAAGATATTCCGTACTTATTTACCTGCTAGGGGATACAATAGGTTATATAATACATTTAGAAAATACAATGGATTAAAAAATGAAATTACATTTGATGATGACCAAATCAAAAACTTAAGCAGTAATATGTCTGCTTCACAAAAACTTATTGAATTGGTAGATACTACATTGTCCATTATAAAGAGTGTTGAATTGTTGAATAATGATGATAATATGGTATTATTTAATGATAAAGAGATACCTTCAATAAATAATTGTAAGGAAGAAATATTCCAACATTTTTTAAATATAGACTACAAAGAGAAACTGATAGAGTGGTTATCTTCAAATTCTCACGAGGAAATAAAAAAGTGGCATAATTCTAAATAAAATATAGAAAAGTGGTATAATGAATACTAAGCAGCAGGCAGCCAAAGGATAAAGGATACACACTACTATTGTGGTGGTGGTGGACTCCATTTTAAAAAGTTATTTAAATTTTTCTCCATATCTATATTTTGAGTAACGCACTTTGTTTTTCTTATTGTATTACTAAAATTATTTACGTGACTTTGAATCCATTGTTTAGCTTCTTGGGTTTTGAAATCAATCTGTTTATTTTCGTACATTATAGTAACATTAATTCCATTATCAAATTCCCAAATAATGTTTTCGGGTAAAGCAAAACTCAATAGTAATGCCTGTGCTTTCAATAGTGATATATTTCTAGCATTACGTAAAATATTATGTTCTTCTTCTCTGTTTGTAATGTGATTAGTTTTTATTAAATTTGTATATATTTTATCGTAATCAATTGAAAAGCTTCTTATTAAACTGAGAGTTAAACGATTAATTTGACTATTTAGACGGGTACAGGAAAGATTTTTTGGGGAAATACGCTTATTGGTGGTATTGGTGTAAAATCGTCTATGGTCAGAGCATAACAGGTCTGTCACATTTGGTCGAATTTCATTTGAATAAAAATTCATAACATTTAATTTTTTATCAAATCCAATAATAAAGTTTTTGGAAATTAACTGACATACATTATTGTAACTTCTACAGAAAATGCTGTTTCTCTTTTTTAATTGTAAAGTTTTAATGTTCTTATATAAAGACGACATTTCCCAAGTATCCAAATAATTCACTTCTAAATTAATCTCCTCCCCAAAACCGAAAATGGAAGTATTTTTTATATTGCAAACTATAAGCGATCGTAAATTGGACAGTTGACGTAGTATTTTATTGTCACCGTACACCCAAGCACAAATAATATCATATTTATAAGTTAATTTTTCAATATCAGAATTGAACTCCCTTATACTATTTTCATATTCATCACTAGAAGCCGTCGCTGGTATAGAATAGTGCAACTCATCATCGTCGTCGTTTACAATGTTAAAATTTTTATCAACAATTGCAACAGATGCCTCTGTTAATATATGATTCACAGACAAAATGTCATTGTCTCTGTCTCTATTAATTTTTTATTATAATTTATAGAAATTACCATGTAATAATTATAATTATTTGTTGTACTAATACTAGAATTAGAATTAGTTGTTATTGACATGTTGTTTTCACTTTCATAAACCTCCTCATCAAATAAACTCATTGTAGCTATTTTGTATATAATTTCTAAACTTTATTTTTATTTACTGTAAATAAGAAAAAAAATAAAAAAGGAATTATAAGCCGTTGCCGTCAAATTATTCAATGGTTAATGACATAAATAGAATATTTGAATTAAATAAAATAAAAAAACTTAATGAAACACTTCTTCAACTTTATTCTAATAATAATAGTAATAATAACTATAATACGTACAATTTTAGAGTGGTCATGTCAGTTTATACTACCAACACAGATAATGATGTAATTATTAATCAATTTATACCTCCGACAACATTTTCCCTACAGTTAAGACAAAAAATATTATCTCCCCAAAACATACTTTGTAATTTTCTAATAGGAAAAAAAGATACATACAATTTATTTTATAAGTTTCAACAAAAAATTGGTGAACATAAAGATGGAATAACAGTAATTGCGAATTTAGTTACTCCAAATTTTAATACTGGTTTATGGATTGATAAAGCTAACTTAAAATTTATTGGGGAATTAATAGCTAATTTTTCCTTAAATATTATGCAAATGAGAAATATAATTAATAAAATGTTTATCTATAATAATAAAGTTATTAATAATCCTACAGAATTTTTAGAAATTGTAAAAAGTGAACCTCAATTATTTGATTTCTGTTCATACATCTCTCAAGACAATCTATTTTCTCCATATAATGTATATATTACTAAAACATTACAGTTGTGTGATGATAATACTTGTTTATAATTTAAAAAATGAAAGCTATTAAAGAATTTGAACTGGTTCTAAAACCGTTAGTTTTTCAGAGAGAAATTAAACCCTTTGTTACTAGTATTTTTAAAAAGAGTATGACGACAGGACTCCGACAACTTAAAGAGAGTATAAATTTACAACCCTTAAAAACAAAAGAAGGGATATTGTTTAAAACAGAAGTTTTAAATAAACTTGAAAACTCTACAAATTTTAAAAGATCTCTTCAAGAGATACTTATGGGAGATATTACAAATAATTCTGCCAGAGAGCATATTATATTAAATTATCCTCACAACACATATTCAAAATATATTCAAAATTGTAACAAAATGGCTCAAGATTTGGGTTTTAAAAATGAAATGGAATTTAGGGATTTTATAGATAATTATAAATCATCACCTCTAGAAAAAAGTAAATTGAATAAAATTTTTAAAACCTTTAAAGAGTGGGCTGCTAAAAATCCAGGGAGTATTTTAAAATCTCTTTTAGTCGTTGCAGTTGCCAGCACCTTTATAGATTTTCTACCACATTATAATGCTCTTAATACAGGATGTTTTCGATACGAAGTAAATACACAACAAAATGGTATTCTCAAATATGTATATATAGATAGATATTGTGATAATAATGGAGGAAATTGGAATAAATACACAAGAGGCATATACATTCTTCCTCCAGATAGTCATCCTCTGTCGAAAACTAATGCTTGGGATTGCTCATTTCAACCTAGTACATTTTTCGAACAAAAGATACAGAAGGTATTCGTAATATGGGATGTAAAGGAATTTGTGATCCTTATAATTTTAATTCATTATCTTCATGGGTTCCTGGTTACGATCAATGGGAGGAACCTTCGTCATCATCATCTTCTCCAAATTTCATGTACCGTTGTGAAAAGGGTACGATTTTACGTTCATTGGGTGAAATGACAGGAGATACTCTAAGCCAAATAGGTCATGGTCTTCTTCAATCATCTTTATGGACTGATATTCCCCCCAAAAAATTTTTGTTTTGTGGATTTATTATCCTTATAATTATATTTTTTTATGTATTATATTTATTAAAATGTTTGTTTGTTAAAAATTAATGGGGTCTATTATATAAGCGTCTTCTATAGGGTACACATTTAAAGTGTACCTCACCATCATTTTCATTATCCTCAACATCGTCGTCGACATCGTCGTCGTTGTCATCTTCATTTATCTCATCATCATCATCATTTATCTCATCATCATCATCATTTATCTCATCATCATCATCATTTATCTCATCATCATCATTCATATCGTCACTATCAACATATGATGAAGTAAATTTCTGTTTACTCCTGTGTATACCAGAAGCAGAAGAAAATTTACTACACTGGTTACTTGTTTTCGGGATAATTTTACCGTTATTATTTAATATTCCTTTCTTGTACTGGTTTTTATAGGCATACAAAAAATCTTCACCATATTTTCCAGTATAAGAATTAATTTCTTTTTGAGTTAAGTTAGGTCTTATATATGCAAAATATTGTTGTATCGTAGGAATTGTATAAGAGAGTTTTGAAATCCATACTTCAATAAACTCGGATAAAACTCTTAGATGTAAATCTTCTACATCTTTCTTCCGAAAAATCTTTATGTTCTCATTACAAATCTTTGTATTTTTTAAATTGGATAAAATTTGCTTCATTATTTTGGTATTAAATTGTGGTGGTTTAGTATTTGGGATCCAATAATATTTCTGTACAAACACATTATTAGTAAATTCTTTATTAAGAATACGTCGTAGGCGGTACACTTCATTTCGCATAGTTGTTGTAATTCTATCTTCAATATATGGATTCTTATTATAGTTTAAATCCAGACGGTTATCAGTATTATTTACAAAACTTAAGAAGTGACACATTAATGTTAAAACCCAAGTATAAAGTTCCAAATTTATATCTTCAGGTGATCCTATTAAATTCATATTTTCTGATATTTTCGTTATAACCTCATTTCTTTTAATATTTGTAACAACATCCTCCAATATTTTATGCCTTATATTAAAACAGTTAAATCCTATTACATCATATATTTTTCGTATTTGCAATGATTCACCTTTTAAATTTTTCGGAAATTTAAGAGGAAATTTGAAAATTTCTTTTCTAAACAACCGGGTGGATAACCTACCTCGCAAATAATTTTATTTGAGAGAGAAATTAATCTATGAATATGAATGAAAACTGGAAGTTTTTCTCCGGGGAAACATAAATTCATATCATATCTTTTATTTGGTAATTCATCATTTTTAATTTTTATATAAAAATTGGAATTTATATTATAATGAACCTTATAAATGTCCTTTTTCATTTTTATAAATATTTATTAGTTTTATTATTAGTTTTTTATTATAAAAAAGGAAAAATAATGTCGTCGTTGCAACAACACCAATTAATAAATCGAACTGCTCCAGTATATTTTCATAATTTTCAATTTTTAATACACTTTCCACGTATTTTAAACAAAAGTATTCTTAAAAAAAAAATAACCCTAAAGAACCCTTTTTCCCTGGAGAAGATTTACCCCCATTTTTTAATATTCACAGATTGGTTTTACTCTCCAATTTAGGACTTTTACAAATACAAAAATATATTTTTTTACAAGAGAGAGTGGTTAGGTTTCCTCTAACATTCCCTTCGTATGTAGAAGGACAAAAATTACAAATGCAAAAATTATATACCTTAGTGGGATTTAATGGTTTTCATATTAAACATAAAATTTTTGCTAATATAGTTAAAAATATATTTGATGATAATACAAACAATAATGATATGAATTACATTCGACAAATGTTAAAAATACCATTAAACCAGAACAACAACTTTTTAATTTATAATTGGGTTTTAACCCTAATGCTTCATTTCCTTTGTATAATAAACTACAATGGTAATTTAGGAATTGGGGAGATTATTAATAAAATTATGCTAAAACAAGCAGACCCCCTGCGAGCATTATCACAACAACATGAAGCCATTGTTGGGATTTATTATTGGATTCCTTTTTATAAACCACCGGGTTTTGACTCCACAATGATGACTCAAATAATGGATAAACTGAAAAATACAGTTATTATGCAAGATGATAAAAAAAGAATTACACAGACAATGGCCGAAAAATTACATATAAAAATATTAAATGTATTTATGGAAGTATGGCTTCATAATTATCGTATTAGTAGAAGAAAGAATATTCCTTATTTTCCAGAACTACGTTATTTTATGCTTATAACACCGTCCCTAGATGATGATATTTATGATTTTCTACATAATGAATATGGTGGCAATTTTATACGTGCATATGAAGAGCGATATGCTAATACTTTTGTTGCACCTAATGGTCAAATCTTACCCCAAACAGAATTTCCCCAATTAATGGGAGAAAGTGAAGAAAGTGAAGAAAGTGAAGAAAGTAGTGAATGACTTTTATAAGATTTAATTATTCAATAATTCTCTACTCGCCCATCATCCCTTCTGTCTTGTTCTTTAGTATTAAAATAAACCAATTATATATATATATATATATATATATATATATATATATATATATATATATATATATATATATATATATATATATATATATATATATATATATATATATATGTATATATATATAAATATACTAAAAACACTACTATATAAATAATTGTTGTTGTTGTTTTTGTTGTTGTTGTTGTTGTTGTTGGTGGTGGTGGTGACAATTCTTTTTCATACATAATCATATAGTATGTATAAGCTTGTATTAATTCATCATAGTTTTCGTAGTTTTCTAATTTTTGGTCTATTCTTTTTGTCCTTAATTGTTCATCATCGGCCGATACTTCTGTATCTTCTATTTTTTTTTGGTTATCCCCCGTGTCTGTTGTCATTGATGTTGATGTTTTTGCATAATTAATATCTATATTTATTGATCTGCTCATTTCCTTCCTCAATGGAAGTGTTTTAAAGTATTTGGGGACCAGTATTGTATCTTCTAGTGTTGTTGTAGTTTTCCTCGAATCACCGGTGATTACTCTTGTATCTTCTATTACAGTTGTAGTCGAATCACCAATAGCTTTTATAGTCGTTTCCTTTTCATAACCGGTAGTAGTGGTTTCCCTTATATCACTTGTTATATCTGTATCTTTAATAATAGTCGTCGTTTTCTTTACATCGCCTGTGGTCTCTTCTATTTCATCAGTCTTTGTGTCTTCTTCAACTTGTTTACCACCAGGTAGAGAGTATGCCCGAGGAGCTACGTCACCAGAGGGAACTGACGGCACTATTCTTGGACTTCGCCAAAAAGTATATGTTGTATAACCGGTTTCATAACTACTACGTTGTTTTAATAGACAAAATACTATTAATCCAGTAATTATAGTCAGATTCATTATCAAAAATTTTGCCAAAATTTTCTGCTAATATTCAATTCTCTTTCAAGGACTACAACTGTCGGACCTATTCTTCTACAACAACATTGTTCATACGCACATTATTAAAGTTTTCTTCTTCTAACTCTATTATTCTGTTTCTTTTATTAAAATAAAATGAAAAATATATAAATACTGTAAACATTCCAATTATAATTACAACAATTCCTGCAAATTGTCCAGGACTAAATAATACTGTTGTTGTTGTTGTTGTTGTTGTTGTTGTCATTGGTTCAGAATTTATTGATATCGTTGTAATTTCATCAAAGTTAAACACTGGTTCAAAGCTGTTAGACACTTGTTCAATACTCGTTTCCAAACTTGCTGTTATTGATTGTTCAGAACTTGTAGAGGATTCAGAACTTGAAGTTGTTATTGTTGTTGTTGTTTCAGGTTGTTCACTTGGTTCAGAACTTGTTGTTTCAGGTTGTTCACTTGGTTCAGAACTTGTTGTTTCAGGTTGTTCTGTTGGTGGTTCATTTGTTTCAGAACTTGTTATTGTTGATTGTTGTTCAGTTGTTTCAGTTATTATTATTGATTGTTGTTGTTCGGTTGATTCAGAACTTGTAACTTGTATTAGTAATAATAAAAGACTACATCTTAACAACGATCCAGAAAACATAATGATAATCTGGCTGGCTGGCTGGTAGTCTGGGGAAGATTTAGTTTTACATTACTTTATATGTATGTATAAAATGGTGTTCAGATGCCAGATACCACCATGTCATTTTCATTTTTACAACTCTGGATTTGGATTATCAATGTTATATTTTTTTAACCACTCTTTTAGTGGTTGTATTTTATCTAGTATTTTTAATAATATCTGATGACATGAATTAATGATTTGTTGCCTCTCGCGCTTAGTAAATAATAATATATTATTTTCTTGGAATATGTTTAACATTTTAATCCACTTTAAAATATACAATGATTTGTCTACCAATTTTTCCTGGATTTCAGTAACATTAGCATCACCTAAAACGTCGTATACACTCCACGTAGTACCTTCATAATTAATATTATGTAGGTAATTATTTCTTTGTAATTGTTCAACTTTTGGAATTATTTCTTTATGTGCATTAAATTCATCGTTAAAGATTGTAATTAGTGTTTGTAAGTCATCTTCTTTGTTAGTTTCTTTTAAAAAGTGCGATATTCTACTTAATCTATATATTTCTCTTAATAAATTTATTATATTAAAACGTTCAAGCCGTTGAACGAGTTCAGTAATATATGAATCTGGTAGCATAAGATTAAAATTATTTATATACCCTAGATTAGACTGAATTGTTTTATGGGCTTTAGTTAAGTGTTTTTCGTTTAATTCATACAATACGCCAAGTGCTTGTATTTTAATTCCGCAGATAATTAAATTTTTACGTAAATCATTGAGAAAAGTTGAAAAATATGATTTATTATTTTTCATTGTGTTTGAGTAAGGTCTGGTTGTATTGGTTGCAGTTATAAATTTATCAATATTGTCATCTATTTTGCGTAAACAAATAAGTTGATCCTCAAAATGTTCAAAATATTCTTCATTATACCAACACGTATCTATAACATACCTTATATGATAAAGATGTTTTATTAAATCCTCACTTTTTTCTTCTAATTGCGGAAAAGGTTTTCTATAGCCCATCAATACTATAATAGCTAGTACCGCAATAAGTGTTATAATTCTATATATTATCGTAGTCGTAGTATTAATTTCCATTTTTTATATGTTTGTTAAGTTTAATAATTAAAAATATTTAAAAAAAATAATCACGCCATTTCATTGTTTTATTCTTAGCTTGGTGGGAGGTACAGAATAAAAAATGAAACTGTCAGGAGATTCCTACTAGTATTTTAAAAACTCTTTTCTCATTGGCTGGCGAAGGATGTTTATGGGTGGAGCTCCGGTTTTCAGGTTTGTCTATTCTATGATGTAATGTAAATATCAGTTTGTCCTGTCTGTGTGGATTGAGAACATTGTTAAGATATTTCGTCCAGTGCAAGTAAGTAATAATACTAGTATAGCTTTCAATAAGCTATAAAATTAAATTTATATTAATTACAACTGCTAAAGAAGCAGCCTAATCATTTTTATTTTTTTCTACAGAATAATTATCGGAGATGGTTGCTACATATAAAACTATGTATGCTGCACGTTCATTTGTCCGTGTTCCAGGAAGTGGAATTACCAAAGTAGCAGCGAAGAAATCAAAATCTTTATGCTGGGATCTTGCACGTTCCTCAACAGTTGCTGCAGCTATCACAGTTGAACCAATGTTACCATCTGCAATATCAATAACAATAGAATCCTCAAAATTAATCCAGAAAGATGGACAAACTGAAAAAAAAAATGAAACTCGGGAAAGGTCGTACGGGGATCAAAATGCTGCTGCTGCTAGTAGTAGCAGTGAAGTTTATAAATTAAAACAAGAGCTTGATAATGTAAGACGACAAAATCAAGATCTTCAAAAGCGATTACAACTATTTCATGACCTGTTTAATGACAAAAAGCGATTGGTAGTTATGATCAAGAATTGGGTATCAGAAAATTAACAACATCTCTACCTCTACAGGCAAAGAGTATTGGGTTTTGGGTTTTATATCTATAAGTGTAACAAGACTGTGTTTTTTATTTCTTCCCTCGAAAGAAAACGTTATATAATTAATATTTCTCCATCTTCATTTTCTGATTGATTATTATTGGTATTACTACTATTTGTTATATTAGTTGGAGTGGTGGTGAGTGTGGCGGGTATATCAGTGGATTGTTGCATAAATAGTGGTGGGTGTGATTTTAGTAATACATTTTTATCAGGTATTATTAATTGATTAGAATCATCACTTAATTTATTTAACACATTAATATTTAAATGCCTATACCGGCGACTCGCTGCTAAATTAGCATTAACCCCCCAAACTAATTCCTTATCTTTCAAAAAACTTTTTGTATAATACTGGTCAGTACTTATCGTATTCTCTCTTATCTCTCCTGATTTATCATCCCCACTTTTATTACCCTCTCCTCCTTCTTCTTCTTCTTCTTCTTCTTCTTCTTCTTCACATTCTCTATTTATAATTTTATCTGTTGTATTCCCTTGATTTACATAATGAGAAATAAACTCCTTATAACTAGAATGACCTAATATTTCACCTATAATTTTTAATGGCATAATTGTATCCTTTGACATTTGTTGTGATAACATATTAAAAATTCTAGTTGCATAATCAGCTCTAATAGAATGTAAACCAGCACCTTTGAGTTGTTCTTTTTCAGTTTCATAATTTGATTGTTGTTTAAATTTTCTATTCTCAGCAATTAAATGTAAGGATTTTCTAAATATTTTTTGTGTACTCTGATAACTTACATTAAATATCCTTTCATTCAAAAAGGGCAGAAATGACTTGTTTCCTTGTTTTTTTGCATTTAATTTAAATTCTAAATATGGTATTAGATACTGTGTAAAAAAAATAAAGGGTTCACCATGAAATATAGGAATATTTCGGTCGTTTCCTTCTTTTCCGTAATAAATGGGTAAAACAATTGACTCTGATTGAGGATTATAACTGTCTATAATATTTTGATAGGTTAATTTTTCAGTTTCCTTAGCTCCTAATCCTGTATGATATATAAGAATTAGTTTATAAATATGGTCTCTATTAATACGGCTGTTATTCCAAATGTGAATAAGAGTGAGAAATTAGAAGACTGTTGAGAATTGGTTTATTATTTCTCCTAAGACTACCACATAACTTTGGTAGAGCTAATTCTACACCTAGAATAGGACCAATTAAATATTTATTTAGTGTTCGTATATTTGTTTTTCTTGTCTGAAATTTAATCTTACCATCTTGATTGAGGTATGTGTTATAATCTTCAACTATTACTGTAATTAATAATGCTTTCCTTCCTAGTTTATCAACTTTGAATCGTCCAAATTTTCTTATAATACTTTCATAGTTTCTTAGACTAACCTGTTTAAGCATACGAGTTCTAGTATTACCAACAATTGTTCTTTTGGTACGAGGATTTATATATGGTTTATTATATTCATTTTGGAGACGATCTATATCATTTTCATTAAAATAATTTATTAATTCTTGAATAAATGTATTTTCCATTTATATATTTTTTATTTTATATAAAATTATTTATTTGTGAATAATATTGAAGTTTTATATTTTTCATTTTTATTCTATATTAAAAATATAGAATAACAAAATGTATATTAAATATAATAAAAAAGATTATGAAGTAGAAGTAAGTGATGGAGATGAAGATGGTGATAATAAAGATGATAGTAGTAATGAAGGAGACGACGATATAGAAAAGATAGATTCTATTAAAGAAGATATGGTGGAAAATGTAGATTCTAGTAGTAAAGAAGCTGGTGGTGAAATAGATTCTGAAGATGATAAAGAAGTAATAGATTCTAGTAATATAGTTTCTAGCAGTGAAAAAGGTGGTGGTGTTGAAGAAGAAGAAGAAGATTCTGAAAATGGTAAAATAGATTCTAGTAATATAGTTTCTAGCAGTGAAAAAGGTGGTGGTGTTGAAGAAGAAGAAGAAGAAGATTCTGAAAATGGTAAAGAAATAATAGATTCTAGTAATATAGTTCCTAGTGAAAAAGGTGATGGCGGTGAAGAAGAAAAAGAAGATTCTGAAAATGGTAAAGAAGTAATAGATTCTAGTAATAAAGTAAGTGAAGAAGATTATGGTGATAAACGAGATATTGATTCTGACATAGAAGAAATAAAATTAGAAGATTCTAGTGTCGGTGTCAATAATGTAAGAATATGCAGCAGAAAACGAAGATTTTTATCAGGAGGAGAAAGAGGAGGAAGAAGAAGTAATGAGGAAAATGAAAGCAGAACTATAGTTTTTGAGAGAAAAGCAGTAAAAGAAGAGCAACTTTCTAGTAGTGGAGAAGATGGTTTACAAAGAAGGAACAAAAGAGCAGAAATAGAAGAGGGAAGAACAATAGTAGAGAGAGGAGGAGGAGGAGGAGGAGGAGGAAGTGGTACTGGTGATGATGAAAGTGATGATGAAGAAAGTGATGAAAGTGGTGATGATGATATTTCTAGCGAATTAAAAGAATTAAAAATATCTAAAATAACAAATTTAATTAATTCTGAAATATCC
Organism: Homarus americanus; assembly: GCF_018991925.1. Taxonomy (NCBI): domain Eukaryota; kingdom Metazoa; phylum Arthropoda; class Malacostraca; order Decapoda; family Nephropidae; genus Homarus; species Homarus americanus. The sequence continues at coordinate 7,329 of NW_024716523.1, read as the reverse complement.
CGTATATTAGTAATAACAATACTCGTACTAATTATATTAGCTATGATGAATTTACATTGGTCTTTCCTTTATATTATAATATTAATAATATTTATAATGAAACCAGTTATTAGTAAAAACATAGCAATATTATTACTAGATTATTGGGAAATTGAAATATAGATTTTAATCTATTTACACATTTTAATAATAAATAATAGTACAATCAATTATTATTTTTTTATTTAATTTTTTTTTACATTATTTGGGATACTTAATGTAAAAATGTACAAGCTAATTTGGCCATATTATCTACATAATCGTGTTCTTTTAATCCAATATGTGCTGGTATCCACAAAAAATTTATTTTAAATTTTTTGTACATGTTACTATAATTATCTAAAATGTATTGTAATCCACTACGAGAGTCACAAATAATTAATCCATTACATTTATTGTAAACTAAATAATTTATAGCATCCTTAATTCCTTCCAATTCACAACTATTACAATCAATCCAATTATTCAGACGACGCATTTGGGTTGCAATACATTTATTATATTTGTAAACAATATAGGCACAACCAGCTGTTCCATCCTGTTGTACAGATCCATCAGTATATATAGTAACTAACTCAGTTGTACTGCTGGTACTGGAAAGTTGCTTGGTAAGTTGACCAATTTGTTTAATAGTATTTTTCTTCTGTATATGTTTGGGATTAAATTTATTCGTCCTAGTATAATATACATTTTCAGTTGATTTCATTATCATTCTTCTTTTCTGGAAAAATAAATAAATTTATTTCACAAACCAAATAAATAAAGCTACCAGCCTTAATCTTAGGAAAAAAGGTTGCAGTTTTGGTTAAAGTTTAAGTATGATAGATAGATCTTATTTCTATTGGTGGTGAATTAGTACCAACAATGGTCTTTCGTCTCTCGGATCCTAATGAACTCTTCAACATGGCTACAACAGGCCTGGGTAAATGGGAAGGGCAATGCTTCTTGTAGTAAGCCTCTACCTGTAACCCATCTTTAGTCATAGAAAGCCATATGTCATAAGGTTTGTACTTATTAGTAATGATTGATTTCAAGAAAATTTGGGCGTCAAAGGTGATATAGATCTCTCCGCCTCCTTGACATTCAAAACCAGTATAATCACAACCGGCGAGCATTTGTATGTAAATAAGGCGGTCAGTCATTGTACACCATCCTACCGACAAATTCAAAATCTGTCCAAGATACACCATCATCAGAGTGGTAGATGTAATAAAGACGATAGATCGACTTCCTCTAAGTTAATCTTGAAATTTTCCAGTTCTCCGTCCCTCCACTCACACATTTCCCAGGGTGAGGTCCGTTTGTCTAACATGTCTTAATAGATTAAGACAGTTCTAATTACTCGTAAATATATTGGACGACACTTTTAAAGTTAAAATGAGTAGAAATCATATTAGTGTTTTGTTGTAAAAAAACAAAATAAAACAGTGTACTGTATCGTGTCTGTCTTGTGTCTTGTCTCTCTTGCAGCCAATGTTAAACTAACTAGCAACCCAGCGTCAAGCAAGTTGCCACCACTACCCACTACCACTTTTTTTACCAAATTTTTTTAATTTTATATTTTTTTTTATTATATATTTTTTTTTATAATATATTTTTATTATTATCATCTTGATGTAAATCTGAAATATCTGAATCTAAAATTTCTTGTTTGTTAATATTAAGTAGATCATTCCGTTTTTGTGGAAAAGCATTTTTCCTTTTACGTTTTGATGTTGAGGAGGAGGACGACCACTTTTGCGCTTGAGGAGGAGGAGTTTGTATGGTGGGAGGTAATAATTGCTTTGAATTCCTTTTCCTTTTTTTTAGTCCAATATATGCATTAATAAATGGTTGAATTTTCTTTGTATTTGGAGGTACTTTTGTAGTAGTTGTTGTGGTTGTAACAGTGGATATAATACAATTATCTCCTTTTCTTCTTTTAAAAACTATATTTTTTTGTTGTTTTTTATACTCCTCCTCTTCTTCCTCTTCTTCTTCCTCCTCTTCTTCTTCATCTTCATCTTCTTCCTCTTCTTCATCATAATCTCTTAAATCATCTATCTCTGTATCTTTATCTTTATCTTCTATATATTTTTTATCCTCATCTTGTATTTTTGAGGATTTATTATTTTTAGGTGGTTGAGTCATGGGCATTGTAGTTTTGTGGTGGTATAATAAACTACAACATTTGTGTTGTTTATATATACTAAGTTTAAAAAAAAAAAAAATCAAAATAAATAATATTTTCATTTTTTTTTGTAAATAAGAAAATTTTTTTATAATATCTAATAGGTTAGGATAAATTTTATCTGGTCGAGCCCTACAAATTTGTTTAATATTTTGGGGATTTTCAGTACATAATAACACCTCATAAATCATTTCGTCTTCTAAATGTGAATAATTATATTCAATAAGAGAAATTGATTGAGGAACTCTATTATTATAAAGTATTTTTTTACCTTGAATAAAAATATAATATGGAGCTAATTCATTTTTCATTTTATCAGACAGTAAACACAAAATATCCATTCGTTCAGATGCTTTAAATTCAGAGGATACTATATCTACAATTGCTAAAGGATTATATTTATGTTGATTTGTTTTATATAAATTAGTTTCAACTACAAAAAGAAAATCAATTAAAATATGAACAAGGTACTCATTCAATAAATGAGTATAAGATATACTTGATATTTTTGTAGTAATACAAAAATGTTGTTGTGAAAATTGTAAAATACCACATTGTCCATCTAATTTTGGAAGTCTATATTTAAGAATTTTTTTATCATAAATTTTTTGAGTTTTTAGATTTGTACTATTAATATTATTATCCCAGACTTCATTTTCCTCCCTTATGTGAATAGGTGTACTATCCTTATGAAACTGTTTCATCTCTAATGGAATGGGACTAAGAAAAGCATTTAGTCTCCATGAAGCATGCCAATATAAAGTTCCTGGGCGTTTTGTTTCTAAGGGGACTCCCTCTGAATTTAAAAGGAGGGGTGGTCCCGTTTTAATTTCACTCAAATTTTCATTTTCCAAGATCATAGGAAAAATTCTAGTATGGTCATTAGGTTTATAACGATGGTAAAGGATAGTTTTTGTTTCATAATCGTGCAGATATGTTGTTTTTACACTTAAACTGGTCCCTTCTAAAAATGTAGCTAATCCAATTAATTTAGGACCAATGGTGTCACCATCACCATTAGTAGTAGCGCTTTCCCAAAGTTGTATAAAATAACTATTTTGAAAAACTTTTCCTTCTAAATTAGTATATACAATTTCCAAAGTCTGTGTATCTCTTCGAAATATAAGTGATTTATCTTTATTTTTTTTATATTGTATAAAAAAACTATTTTTATTAGGATCAATTATTAAACGATAATCATTTTCAACCATTTCTAAAACACGAGAAATGTAATTAGACCTTGGTGTTGATTCGCCTGGTGTACCATTTAATCGCACTTGAACTAAAGGGTGGGTTATATCAACAAAACGCCGACATTCTGTTTCTGTATACATACTCTCTATTGTGTCCTTATAAATAATACTACTTGGATTGTTAATTTCTTCCATAATTGCTGTAAAACATATTGGAATCTTGTGGTGGGATAAATTCCTATCTGACATAACTGTCACACTTTCAATGCTAATTGCTACATATAATTTAGCCTCATTCTTATACATTGAGTATTTTTGTGATGCGTAACCTTTCAATATTTCATCTCGGAGTTGTATCCGTTGAGAAACAAATATAGTACAAATTAATACCTCATCTAATATTACTGAAAATTGAACTTTTCGTCGATTCATTATTGTGATATATTAGAGGAAATCCAATCAAATAAATATTTATTATTACTTTCTAAACACTTTAATTTTGTTTTAGCGGCGGCGGTGTTATTTCTTGAAAAATATTCTAAAATAAAATTATTATCCACATATTCTGGCGATAAACTGTTTATATTCTCTTGTAACTTATAACTATGAAAACTTTTTAAAACAGTTTTCAATGCATATATTAAATGTTTCCAGATGTTTTCATAAATTTTTTTAAACAGAACAATAATTTGATCATCTTTTTTTAATACTTTCAATGTATTAATATTTTCAATAAACTTTCGTTTTTGGGTATTGTCTAAAATTACTTTTTCTCCCAAAATTTCTAATATACATATTTGCCTTTTTAATTTACTCGTATGGTCCTTATTACCCATTTCTAATAATAAATATTCAGCTATAGAATCTAAAACATGAAATAAGAATATATTGGTAGAAATTATATTTTTCATTTTATTAATTATTGAATTATCTGTAATATTAAATTGATCGATAATTTGATGGATAATATTATTAATTTTATTACTAAATTTTTGGTTTATGTTCATTTTTCTAGTTTATATTTTTTAATTTTTTGAATAAATTCCCCCAAAATATGTATTTCTTCTATAACGGCTCCTTTTAAGAAATTTTTGTTATTTTTATTTATAGTTTTTGTAAACGCACCAATTATAGATGTTGGTGCATATCCAATAAGATGCATACAACCGTAGTTATGAATTAATCGCGTTATTTCTACAGAATGTTTTCCATATAATACTTGAGTTTGACATAATCCATATGGATTCATACAGGAAGGATGACTTAAATTATCTATAATATCATTTTTTGTTTCTTCAGTCTCCTGGTTATTTACTACCCCAATATTTTCTCCATTATTATTACAATCAAGATTCGTTTTATTTTGTCGATAATAATTTAAAGAAAGACGGGGGCTTACAATGTACTTATTATTTTTTTCATTTTTAGGAATAGGATACTTTTTTTTAGTTGTTGTTGGCGGCGACATCAAAAGAATATTTCCATTAAGGGTAGCATAATTACGTGCCAATAAATGTCTTTGATGTATAAGAGATCCACCACCATTTAAGATCCATACCACTGTTACAAATAAAGAATGAAATAAATCTAAAATCATTTTCGTATTTTCCTGTAATAAGCGTACATCCAAAAGATGTTTACTGTGGTCATTGTTACAGAATGAAAGACCCTCAGATTCTGCTAAAATTTTCTTTGTTTTTGTTATATCTAATGATAAAGGATGTGAAAATATAAGATCTGTTATTTTGTTTGATTCATAATGGGGCGATAAAATAAAATGAATCAAATTTAAAGATATTAATTTTAATTTTAATAATCTATTTTTATCATTTATAGCTAGTACACGGTTAGGATGAATTAAATAAGGTAAATACATAGTCTCTTCAAATACATTTTTAATCCTTTCAATTAAATTTTCAATAGCTTGTAAATAGTTTATTTTTTCTGAAAAATTACATATTCCTAATAAAGTTGCATTATTATTTTCAAAGCTAAAAAACTCCACTGATTTTCCATTTAGAGCTTTAAAATATAAAGATGGTTTACAAATAAGAGATTCTACTTTAAGTAAAAGAGGAGGTGACTCTAATATAATATTTGCAGTTATTTTGCCAGATACCTCATGTGTAAAAATGTGATGGTCAGATATATAAATTATTTTTTTTTTTGTACATCAGTTATATTCAGATGTATAATTGTTTTATTTTCACTATCTGATATAGAGGTTTTTTTAGTATCTCTATTTATATAAAGAGAGTCTCGGCTATTCCCACGCATATTAAGAGCTTTTATTTCATTTTGAATTTGATTCAAATGAAGAATATTTTCTTTACTATAATACGTAAAAGGAAAAAAATTCCCCAAAAACGAAATTAAAGAAGGATTTAATTTGAGTGCTAACTTTAAAAGATAATTATCTTCATTCATTTTTTAAAGTGGTAAAGAGGGTAAAACGAAATTATGTTTATTGATATTAGAGGTTATTTCAATGAACGACATAGAGAGTGGTCTTTTCCTGGTCAACTTAAATCATGCCCCACGTGTTTGAAAAATAATAAGAGTGATGCACATTTAGAATTATTACTTAGGCAAAGTATTATTTATAAACTTCAAATAGAAAACGATTCTTTTGAAAGTATATTTGATGAATATCCCGGAATTTCATTTAATTTATCTGCAACTTTTGAAAAAAGAGATGACGAGGGGCGTATTTTAGAATCTATATGTAATGAAACGCAATTAATTGAGTATTTTTTAAATCACAAGTTAGTGTTTGGAGTTGGATTTCAAATAAATCATTGGAAAACTCTTAATAATTATAAATCAAATAAGGAGGATTATTTGGAGGATATAAGAAAAGATAATATAAAAGATGTCTTCGATTATAGTAGTAACGTTTTTTCTTTGCCTATAATGAAAGGTGGTCAAATGTGGCAGATGTTAATAAAAAATCCACTTTTATACAGACAAACAATTCCCATTGATAAAGATGAATGGTACAAATGGAAAACTCAAAATAAAAGTGAATCCTCACAGATCGATTGTTTAATATGTCAAAATTATCCATTTGATATTTATCCAGGTAATTTTATTATAGGAGACAGCGTATTTAATATAAAATCAATTTTATGGCCTGATAGGAGGCGTCCTCATTATAGTAAAAGAGAGAAAAGGGTAATTATCTATAACAAATCACAGATTATTTATTGGCCTTCCTTAGATAATTTTACAAATTTAGATAACGAATCTATTAATCATTTGGGGAATATGGCTGTCTTTACAACGGGGGAAATTTTTGGCCGTTCTCTTAGACTGGCCATTAATAAAGTTAATGTTATAATAAAACAGAATCGCGTAATAGATATTTTAGGAAAACAGAGAAAAGAATCTTCTTTTGAATTAAAAAGAAAATTATCAAACAAAACTTCTTCACGAGCACGAGTGAAATCGCAAACAAAGACGTCGTCCTCGTCACCACACAGACAAATGTTAACAGATGATGAATTTCTATTTTTAAACTCATATTATCGGGATAAAAATAGTAATATAGATTTGGCCTTGTTAAAAACGTATAGGGATGATACAACAAAGATTGATTTGTTGGATAAATTGAAGCGTCCTAGATTTAAACTAAATCCTGTAAAACCTCTTTGGTATAGGATGGGGACTATACAATGCGGGCAGATTGATGATGCTATAACTCAGACTAGTTCTCTTAATGATAGTAGAGGTGATAGTATGGGTATGGGTAAAGGTTCAAATACTAATGATAATATTGGTTATTATTTTAATAATAATATTGCTATAATATTGCTAGTGGCGTTGAAGGTAAAGACGGTGGTTTTAGTGGTGTTAGTGGTGGTGGTCCTCAACTTAATAATAGCGGCGGCGGTAATGTTTCTTTTTCATCTGGCACAGATTGGAATA
>NW_024716522.1:0-11494 GCF_018991925.1 Homarus americanus | reverse complement strand
GGGTAATAGTTTCATTAGGTTGAAAAATATTTACCAGTAAACAATGGAAATGATGCACCAACGCACCACCAGCTGTGAGTGTCGGTACAGTTGCCAGGGCAGATCTCTTGCGTCATCATAGCAAGCCCAAAGTAGCCAAATGCATGGTATGGTATGCACAGGAGTATGTAGAACATAAAGTATTCATTTTTAAAAGTTTATTTATAGATACATAAATTTTTGTTAATTAAATTTGAAACATCAATATGATGTGAGTCAGGTCATCTACACACAGTTGCCAGTTTCAAAATTTTCCTTTTAAAATTTTAAGTTACCGAGTATTTCTTTTCCCAAATCGTTTTACAATACTGTAGGTAAAACAGTATACTATTGTGCAAACCCCACAGAAAAAAATTAACAAATGGAGACACCAAAAATGTAAAAAAAAAAAATGCTGTCTGACTTGCAACACTGTTGGTAGGGTCAGGTGGTTCTAACGGTACCTGCCAGGACCCGGTAATCAAATTTATAACAATATCTAACCTCAATTACTGTAGTTTATCTGATGTAGGCAATATGAAGTAAAAAATACCAGTTAAAGTGAGAAATTGGAAGAGAATAAACAAGAAAGATGTTGGGCTATTTTTGGTAGGGCTGAGGGAGAGAGTACCAGCTGTTTGGTCTTTTTTGGCGGGAGAGTCACGCAAATATCCGTACTAGTATTTGTTTGTTGTCTTCTGTATTTTTAAAAATGAATACTTGTAAATTAAAAGTACCGTAACATTGTATTATATAAAAACTTGTCATATTTCTGGAAAATAAGAAGCAAGAAAATAAGAATACACCGGTAAACACAATTTCAACGTACGCTAAAATTAAAAGCTGCTTAAGAATGGCCGATGCAAACACAAAGCCTTCGCGACCAGGGCTCTGCCGTATCAGTTAGACGGTACACGTGTTTTTCGAATCGTTTTCAGTTAAAAAACTTTTACATCACAAGTGAATTAGGATAGAATATTATTGTAATATAACAGTTTTTAACTGAAAACCATTCGAAAAGCGATTACGGTAACATCTTTTGAACGAAAGAAAGCGAGTCATTGTTTTTGTCACGATTTTATCCCACTTTCCACTGAATACGTACGTCATTTCAGCAAAAATATTACATTTCCATATTCTCAGAAATAAATAGTAGTTTTGCTGAAACGTGATGTATTTCAATGTAAATTAGGATAAACTACATGAAAACAAAAGACTTTACCTAACCTTCCGATGTTCAAGATATGTTACTCGTATTTTTAATAGTTTTCGGTTAAAATACTGTTATATTAGTGATATTCTATTCATACTGTGGTTGATATAATACCTTCACGGAAATGTAATATTTTTTGCTGAAATGACATACGTATTACAGTGGAAAGTGGGATAAAATTGTGATGAAAACAATGACTTTCGCTTTGTTTCGTTCAGAAGATGTTACCGTAATCACTTTTCGAATGGTTTAGTTAAAAAACTGTTGTATTGTATTACAATAATACCCTAATTGACTTGAATAAATATTACGATACCATATTTCTGAATATTTTCATTAAAATCCACCAAAATCATTTTCTTTGTCATCGTCTGCAGCACCAAACAGCTTCTCCCAGTCCTCTCCTTGAACAGGGCTAGAGGGTACACGTGTTCGAATCGTTTTCAGTTAAAAAACTGTTACATCACACGTATATTTTACCTAAACTGCGCCTGAATAAATATATTCTCGGAAATAAATAGTAGTTTTGCTGAAACGTGATGTATTTCAATGTAAAATAGGATAAAATAAATGACGAAAACAAAAGACTTTACCTAAGCTTCCGATGTTCTTGAGATGTTATTCGTTTTTTTAATAGTTTTCGGTTAAAATTCTGTTATATTACATTGATATTCTATTCATACTGTGTTTGATATAATACATTCACGGAAATGTAATATTTTTGCTGAAATGATGTACGTATTACAGTGGAAAGTGACGAAAGCAATGACTTTCGCTTTCTTTCGTTCAAAAGATGTTACCGTAATCGCTTTTCGAATGGTTTAGTTAAAAAACTGTTGTATTACAATAATATTCCCTCCTAATTGACTTGAATAAATACTTGAATGGAAATATACAATATTTTTGTTGAAACTACCCGGGTTTCAGTGTAAAGTGTCGTAATAATAAATGGTAAACAATTTGCCTTCAGCACTTGTGTTTCATGCACGGCGAGCCTCAGTTTATAGGACGAAGAGTGTTTTTAGTGGTTTTGTTGTTCCATTACCCTCAAAAACGTGGGTGGAACTATAAACGAGGAATATCATAAAGTAACGACTTCTTGGTCAAAAAATCAGGGTCGACTGATAACCAGGGGGGGGTTATAGACTAGTATATATATATATATATATATATATATATATATATATATATATATATATATATATATATATATATATATATATATATATATATAAATATATATATATATATATATATATATATATATATATATATATATATATATATATATATATATATATATATATATATATATATATATATATATATATATATATATATATATATATACTGATAACCACAAGGAAAGAAGAAAACACGAAGTTCCCAAGCACTTTCGTGTAATTCACATCTTCAGGGGTGAGTACTCACCCCTGAAGATGCAAGTTAAAATAAACAATATTTTCATGAAATTTCTGAGTTATCATATTAAGAATATGGGATGAACTTGTATATTAAGAAATACACAAACAAATATGCCGTGAGGGCAAACTTTTTTGGAGTGAGGGTTGTGAACTCTTGGAACAATCTACCAGAGAGTGTTGTGACGGCACCGAGTGTGAGCTCTTTCATGACAAGACTTGACCAACACTGGAGCGGGTTCAGGTACATTCAGGAGCCAATCTTTTGGTGAAGAAGATAAATGAAAAGGAAAAGTAATCAGAGATGTGACCGATCGCCCAAGCAGCTAACAAGCCGATCAGTGGCGAAGACGATGTAGTGGAATTCTCCCCTATAAACGCTGTTTGTCGCTGCCTAGCCGACCCCACCAATTCCCCAGTGTATGCCTCGTGGTCTAGGTCAACCAGCGCCGCCATACTTCACGGAGCGGGGGTCAACTGCTAAGCCACGCCTAACCCCGCTATTTAAGACCTGACCTCGTGGTGATCTCTCTCTTTCTACCTACAGCCGCAGCCAGCAACACCTCCTCCTCCGCCGCTGCCTGGCGGCCCTCGTTCCTCCTCCGCCTGCCTGGCGGTCCTCTCTCCCGCTGGCGAGCATGGCGACCCACAAGCTGGTCTTTCTCCGAGCGTCCTCACCAACCAGCTCTCTCTACATCACGCTTGTAACAATGCTGCCTTCCCAGCACCAAGCTGCATTGTACATCCAATACAACATGTATATCGAGAGCACATTGTGAGTCTCCTTTCTCCATTCCATCCTGAGTGTGAACCAAACAATCTCATACCCCACAAATGGTAACTCCCGGAGATTCGCACTCACACAGGATGGAGGAGAAACTGATCACGCTCCCAGTCTTCAAGCAACATGGAAGACTGGCTTATCCACACAGAAGCAGCTCTCATCGGCTCTACAGCTACCGTTTCTACACCGCAGGTTAGACACCCTAGAGCAGCTCTGCTACTCTAAGCAGACACCAGCTCCTCTTCCTGCCCCAAGCACCACGTCCTACCGACCCCAGCACACCCGTCCTGCCTCAGACGCCGACCCCGGCCCAGCAGTAACCCCTGCCGCCCCTGATGCGGCCTCTGTTCCTGAGTGCAGACCCACACACCCCTCTTTTCTCCCTCAGGTACTCCCTGCTAATGTCCTGCACCCTGCTGCTGTCGTGGACCCAGCTGCTGTCACGAGCCCTAATCCGCTTCTGCTGACGCAGCCCCTGCTCCTGACCCAGGCCCACACACCCCAGCAGGCGCATCTGATGACTCTGTACCTGTCATGAGGGAAGCACAACATTCATCGCCTCCACACACCCTTTTTCTCCCTCTCTCCCACAGATAGTGTGTATATAGACAGTTGTATCCAGCGACCGGCTCATCCACGCCATCGCCGTTGTCTCACATGAGGCATGCACCGCCCGTTCTGCCTCACATGTGCTAAGCAACTCTGCAGACAACAAGTCTCCTACACCGCCTGGAGGGAAGGGGGAGTATTGTAGTGGAATTCTCCCCTACAAACGCTGTTTGTCGCTGCCTAGCCGACCCCACCAATTCCCCAGTGTATGCCTCGTGGTCTAGGTCAACCAGCGCCGCCATACACCACGGAGCGGGGGTCAACTGCTAAGCCACGCCTACCCCCGCTATTTAAGACCTGACCTCGTGGTGATCTCTCTTTCTACCTACAGCCGCAGCCAGCAACACCTCCTCCTCCTCCGCCTTGCGCTGCCTGGCGGCCTGCGTTCTCCGCCTGCCCTGGCGGTCTCTCTCCCGCTGGCAGGCACCCAGCGACCCTGACCATCCTTCTCTGGCGTCCTCACCAGCAACTCTCTTCCTCTACATCCAGCACCTTAACCAAACTGCCTTCCCAACACCAAACTGCATTGTACATCAGCACAACATGTGCTCCGAGCTTTTTATTGTGAGTTTCCTTTCTCCATTCCATCCTGAGTGTGAACCAAACAATCTCATACCCCACAAGGATAAAAGTAAAAAGTAAGACAGGAATGACTAAAATAGTCGGTAATACTAGCTGGGACCTCAAGGCACAATGACGTCATTTTATGTAGTCCAGAACAAAGATACTCTACTCAAGATAGGAAAAGTCTACCTAAAATATATGAAATGTGTGTATGGAACAGTTGCCAAATACTTCAATAATAGCGCCATCAATTGGCTGCGTCTTAAAGTTATTACTGGCGCCATCGACGTTGATATGACGTCATGACATTTTTTACGATTTCCATTTATTTTAGATTGAGGAATTGCACAGAAGTTATCGAGTGTGCTTTTTTCCTTCATTATATATATATATATATATATATATATATATATATATATATATATATATATATATATATATATATATATATATATATTCAACATGAATTTGAGTAACGGCATGTACAAGCTGGACAATTTTGTAATTAAGAAGATTTGTGATCAGGTGAGAAGGCCGGGTCACTTGACCATCTGACCTGACCACCAACCGTTGTGTGCTATTTAAAGATTAGTAGGGTCATTACCTAATACCTGACCATTGTGGACCTGGTCTCACCCTCTGTATATATACACCTTGATTTGTATTACTCTCTCTAGTCTGTACTCACCCCTGAAGATGTGAATTACACGAAAGCGCTTGGGAACTTCGTGTTTTCTTCTTTCCTTGTGGTTATCAGCATATACCTAGATCACGCGCACCTACAGTGATTTACTTGCATATATATGTATATATATTTATACAGCTAGACCCCGACTTACGACGGGGTTAGGGACCCAAATCCAGGTCGTAAGTCCGACATAGATAAAATTTTTTTTGTTTTTTTTGTTTTTTTAAATAAATAATCTACAATGAAATACAGTACAGTAAAAGTAATGAATAATGAGGAATGGATACAGTACAGTGAAAGTAATAAATAATAAGGAATGGTTACAGTGTGACTGAGCACTTACCTTTAATGTAGTCAGCTGAATGCACATGGGGCCCCCATAATTTTCTAATTTTACATGGAGACTACATTAACTGGAAACGTTTCGGTATAGAAAATGCGTGTCATTTGAAGAAAAAAAAAATTAATAAAAAATCTGAGGCGGTCGTAAGTCTCGACGGCCGTAAGTCGAAGCAGTTGTAAGTCGGGGTCTAGGTATATATATATATATATATATATATATATATATATATATATATATATATATATATATATATATATATATATATATATATATATATATATATATTTTTTTATTTTTTTTATATATATATATATATATATATATATATATATATATATATATATATATATATATATATATATATATATATATATATATATATATATATATATATATATATATATATATATACAGTATATATTATTACCCCGCCTAACGCGGTTTCACTTAACGCGTTTTATCATATACGCGGTGCCTCACCAGAGCTGAACTTTCACTTAACACGGATTTTTTCCACATATACGCGGTGAGTGTCTGGCGAGTGTCTGGCTCGAGACGCTATTTTTAGATTTGCCCCACCCGCCACCCTGCCTGACTGCCTGTTTTAGCTCATAAAATTCATACAAATTACCCGGCCAGAATATAATTTACATTGCTGGAATTCTTATAATTTGGTGATCATTTTGAATATAAACATCATATATTTTGCATTAAACATACAAATTTTAGATAAAAAAATTTTCTCAGAGTAACTATGTTATCTTTTGTGCAAAATATATGACATTTATATTCAAAATATTCCTGGTCTTAAAAGGAATCCAGCAATGTCAATTATATTATCCTAACTTTAGTTTGAGGTATTATTTATTAAAATTTAGTGGTTATCCCACACATCTCCTTGGGACGGTTGGTGGGGGGTGGGGGGGAGGGAGGGACCAACCGACCGACCATCTGTTACCTGGTGAAGAATTATTTTTTTTTAACTGAAGATATTTGTTTTAGCTCATAAAATTCATACAAATTACCCGGTCAGAATATAATTTACATTGCTGGAATTCTTATAATTTGGTGATCATTTTGAATATAAACATCATATATTTTGCATTAAACATACAATTTTTAGATAAACATTTTTCTCTAGGTAACTATGTTATCTTTTGTGCAAAATATATGACATTTATATTCAAAATATTCCTGGTCTTACAAGGAATCCAGCAATGTCAATTATATTATCCTAACTTTAATCTGAGGTATTATTTAATACTAAATGTTAAAAACTCTGGAAGGGAGGATTGGTGGGGGGTGGGGTGGAGGGTTGGGACTGACCGCGTGGTTGGAAGAGGGGGGTTGGCAAGGTGGGGTACTTTGATTGACAGATAGTGTCGTGAAGATTATTTTTTTTTTTTATTAACTGAAGATATTTGTTTTAGCTCATAAAATTCATACAAATTACCCGGTCAGAATATAATTTACATTGCTGGAATTCTTATAATTTGGTGATCATTTTGAATATAAACATCATATATTTTGCATTAAACATACAATTTTTAGATAAAAATTTTTCTCTAGGTAACTATGTTATCTTTTGTGCAAAATATATGACATTTATATTCAAAATATTCCTGGTCTTACAAGGAATCCAGCAATGTCAATTGTATTATCCTAACTTTAGTTTGAGGTATTATTTATTAAAATTTAGTGGTTTTCCCCCAAGCAGTGTAGTGTGAGAGGGAGTCGAGTCCATTATTTGAATGGACATTACTTTGGCGACTGTATTTCTCTATTTCTCTTAAGTATTAATTGTGTGCATGTACCATCATAAAATTAAGATGTTATTTTTACTACAACATAGGTATGTGCCTTCAAAAAGTGGAGTTTGGGGGTCGGGCCGGTTTCTATTGGAATTAATCCCATATGTTCTGTTGTTCACTTAACGCGGGACCCTCTGGGTTCAATTGACCGCGTTAAGTGGGGTACAACTATATATATATATATATATATATATATATATATATATATATATATATATATATATATATATATATATATATATATATATATATATATATATATATATATATATATATATATATATGACTAATAATACATAATAATATTAATTATTATAATTCATGTTAATTTTCATGGTAATGTTAATACAGTATTTGCATGTAGCATGTTAAATGGCATGTTATACTGTGATACATGAGTAACCATGACACCACTTGAATTTTTGGTTTTGTTTGTTTATTTCTGTGAACATAAACAATACGAATGCCTTTTTATAGCCAAGAACTCTATTGGAGACAAGGTCATTTATCCCCAAAATTTATGTAACAGCATGACAAGTGATTCATCACTTGCAGTAATTGCATGATAATTGTGCAAGAGAGAAGATTTTGTGTCTTTTAATTTCTGGACACATCTAAGATTTTGAGGCAATGGAGTCAGTGAAAATTATACAGTCAGGTTTTCATTCTCTCTTTATATGTATACATACATGCATACATAAATGAAGATTGATATGTCTAAAAATAATGGAAAACGTAAAATATAACACTCATGACGTCACGAATTGCTTTTGGACGCAGCCAATAGATAGCTACCAGATTGTTCAAGATTTGGAGAAAGGAACATGTCAAGCTGATCTCGCGCGCCAGCATGGAGTGAACGAATCTACGATTCGTACTATTAAGAAGGATGCAGCCAAGATCAAAGAGCACATGACAATCACAAAGTCTGCAGGTGCTTCAATGATGAAGTATTCCCAGAACAAGGTGCTGCTAAAGGTGTAAAATTTGCTGGTGAGTTACTTGATTCGTCAGGCGCGACGCAACATGACGGTGGACACGCGATCCGTTCAAGAGTACGCATGTGAACTGTACACAGCAGTGTCACGTAAGATGGGAATTGCAGAGCCCAAGCCCTTCAATGCTTCCTCTGGTTGGCTGCATAGGTTTAAGAAGAGAAACAAAATCACCAACATCAACATTGGTGGTGAAGAAGCGAGTGCTGACCGTGTGGCGGCTAGAGATTTTCCTCCGTTCTTACGTGAGGTTATGGAGGAAGGGCAGTTCACTGACGACCAGGTATTCAACATGGACAAATCCGGCCTTTTTTTGGAAAAAGCTACCTACCAAGACCTTCGTTGTCCAGTCTGCCAGCAATGTTCGGGTTCGGAAGTTGCAGAAGGAGAAAATCACCGTCCTCTTTACCACCAATGCCTCCGGTACCTGTAAACCAAAGTTATCGGTGATTCACACAGCCCGCAAGCCGCACGCCTACAAGAATATGGACATGAACAAGCTTAATGTCCACTGGCTAACCGCACGTAAGGCGTGGATGTTCTCTGTTCTGTCCCTCTCCTGGTTTGACGACTGTTTCGTTCCAGACGTCAAGAACTTCTGCGAGCAACAGAATGTTCCATTCAACATTTTGTTGCTCCTTGACAACGCACCAGGACACTCGCCCCTACTTATGGATCGTCACCCCAACGTAAAAGTGGTCTTCCTTCCTCCCAACACTACGTCATTAATCCAGCCCATGAACCAGGAGTTAATCTGCAATGTTAAAGCTGCATACTCGGCAAAGAAATTCAAGCTCCTGAACGACTCTACCAACACCAAGGAGGAGTTGTGTAAGCTGGGCGACACCGACAGCGAGAGTAAAAGCGATGAGGACAAGGAACAAGAGGTGGTGACTCAAGAAATTCTCGTCAAACAGTTTTGGAAGAAATTTAACGTCAAACAAGCTGTAGATTTCTTGGAGTCATGGGATCAGCTGTCTATTGCTACGATTCGTCACGCATGGAGGCATGTGTTGCATGGCATACCAGGTGAGAGGAGGAGTCAACCTGTGACTGGTGAGGTTCAGACTGTTGCAGTAGCAGTGGACCTTGCCAGAGAAGCTGCGCACAGTATTACAGCTGAAGGCTTCTCCGAGACCACCAACGAAGACATCCTGGAGGTGATCAGAGATCCTGAAATGACTGCCGACGAGATGTTGGAAGATGACCTATCAAGACAACATCAACACTAGCCGTCAAAAAAACATTACCGAGTTCTTCGCCAGCAACCCACCACAGCCAGCCAGAGCCAGTGATAGTGATAATGAAGGTGACTCTGAGGGATTTGTCAGGGAAGCCCTGACAACTGTAACTGATAGTGATGCACCTAGTATGATTCACCTGAGGGCCAGTAATCTGCCCTCTGCCTCGGAACCAGCCTCCATCCCCGTATGCCGACCCATCTCTTCTTCTAACATAAGTGTTACACCTAACTTTTAGTTTTCCTAACCTAACCTTTATTTTTCCTAACTTAACCTTTATTTTTCCTAACCTAACCTCTTCTATATAACTTGTTTGTGCATACCATCATAAAGTTAAGATAAAATTTTTACTGCAACATAGTTGTGTGTCGTCAAAAAGTGGAGTTTGGGGGTCGGGCCAGTCTCTATTGGAATTAATCCCATATGTTCTGTTGTTCCATTTACGCGGATTTCACTTAACGCGGTACCCTGTGGGTTCAATTGACCGCATAAATCGGGGTACAACTGTCTGTGTGTGTATATATATATATATATATATATATATATATATATATATATATATATATATATATATATATATATATATATATATATATATATATATATATATATATATATATATATATATATATATAGTAGTAGTCAAATATGCTTATCCTTTCGATATTGGTCACATATCTATAGCTCTTACGAGTGGAAATACATACCTACTTTTGAAAAAGTACTGTTTTTAAGTGCTTTGAGGTGCACCTGTTATCAAAGTCTTTCTACAATATTGATAAGTCATAAAATGTAAGCTGATCTGAAGGAGAGATTAATTATATGAGGATATATTCGGTTTTGTAATATGTATTATTAATGCAAAATAAAGTTGATTGCTTGATTGATATAGGTCTATAGTAACATACGTATAGAGCTTACTATAACTTCATGTGTAAAGTGTGATGTGGTGGAGTGGATGAAGAGGAATACACTAAGGCGGTATGGACATGTGCCGAGGATGCGTGAAGACAGGCTGACAAAAAAAGTTTGTGATAGCAAGAGAGAGAGGGGAATGTTGGGAGGGGTCGACCAATTGCCACCTGGGAGAAAAGAGTTAGAGTTTGTTGAAGAGAGAGTGGGAAGGGGAGAAAAAGTGTTTGAGAAAGCAAGCGAGGTGTGCAAGGATAAAATGGCCTGGAGACATTTCTGCCATGGCCACCCCCCGTTGGGGAGTTCCCGGGAGGGAACAGGCGTCGGCGATATTGATTAATTGATCAAAACAGATATGCCGGAGCAGCACTCCAGTGAGCTCCAGCAGCACTGCACCCCTGATTATACATCATCTTTTTTTAATGAGGATTAGCCCACCCAGACATGGTTCAATGACCCACATTGGTGCCTGAGGAGGAGAGGGGGGAGAAATAAAAAAAAATTATATTAATAACAACAGTAATAATAAAATAAAAATTATAATAAAAATATAAAAATTATATAAAAAATAAAATAATAATAGTACTGTAGTAAAGAACCATAAAAACAAAAACAAAATGATCAAGAGCAAGAAACGATATGCAGTATTTATGTTGTATTGTCAAACTAAGACACACAATTGAGACCCTGCAATTGTATGTAAATGAGGAAGAAAGGCAGATCAGTAACCTGGGACTTGGTCACAATTTTTTTGATGCCATATGGCAGCAGGGTCTACCATGAGACAACACATTATGCTTCCAATATCTTCCCAGGCAGTAGTGCCTCCCTGTTTGATAGCTGCCTACTACAGTACTGTACCTACTAAATAGAATACATTAGTTATGTCTATTTA
>NW_024716521.1:0-11273 GCF_018991925.1 Homarus americanus | reverse complement strand
CCATCACCCTAACCTCTCCTCACCTCCATCACCCAAACCTCTCCTTACCTCCATCACCCTAACCTCTCCTTACCTCCACCACACTAACCTCTCCTCACCTCCATCACCCTAACCTCTCCTCACCTCCATCACCCTAACCTCTCCTCACCTCCATCACCCTAACCTCTCCTCACCTCCATCACCCTAACCTCTCCTCACCTCCATCACCCCTAACCTCTCCTCCTCCATCACCCTAACCTCCTCCTCCATCTTTCCCTAACCTCTCCTCCAACTCCATCACCTAACCTCTCCTCCTCCATCACCTAACCTCTCCTCCACCTCCATCCCTAACCTCTCCTCACCTCATCACCCTTTCCTCTCCTCCCTCCATCTTTCTTCTCTCTCCCTCCATCACCCTAACCTCTCCTCACCTCCATCACCCTAACCTCTCCTTACCTCCATCACCCTAACATCTCCTCACCTCCATCACCCTAACCTCTCCTCACCTCCATCACCCTAACCTCTCCTCACCTCCATCACCCTAACCTCTCCTCACCTCCATCACCCTAACCTCTCCTCACCTCCATTACCCTAACCCCTCCTTCCCTCCTTAATCATTCCAGTGTCCATCTTGTTACCTTATCTCTCCCTTCCCTTTCCTCTCTCTCTCAATTTCCTTCTCCTCACCCCACTTTTCCTGCCATTATCCCATTCAATCCAATTATCTTTCGTCTTCTTTCCTCTTCCATCCTACCACTTACTTCCCTCCTCTTCCATCCTACCACTTACTTCCCTCCTCTTTCATCCTAGCACTTACTTCCTTCCTCTTTCATCCTACCACTTACTTCCCTCCTCTTCCATTCTAGACACTTACTTCCTTCCTCTTTCATCCTACCATTTTCTTCCCTCCTCATTGATCCTAGACACTTACTTCCCTCCTCATTGGTCCTAGACACTTACTTCCCTCCTCTTTCATCCTACCACTTTCTTCCCTCCTCATTGATCCTAGACACTTACTTCCCTCCTCATTGATCCTAGACACTTTCTTCCTTCCTCTTTCATCCTACCACTTATTTCCTTCTACTCTATCTCTACCACTTAGTTCCACTCCGTCCTCCACAGATCAAGGGTGAGTCAGTGCAGTGTTATGTGTGGTGGTGCTTGAGTGTTACCTCACCTGGTGATGATCCTCGCACGAGTCTCAATTAAGATATGACTCAACACCTGTTCCTCTTCGCTACTTTACCTGTGTGTGTGTGTGTGTGTGTGTGTGTGTAGAACATGCCACGTTTCGTGCCCTTACCTAACACTCACGCTCATCTATGGCATGATGACAGGGGGGGGGGTGAGGGGTAAAGTGTGAGGGGTGAGGGGTAAAGTGTAAGGGGTGAGTGTTCAGTGTTGAGGGGCGAAGGGCGAGGACCTCCCCAGTTGTTATGAACCCAAGTTAAAAATAGAGACTAATTCATTTGTTATTTTGTCATCCTTTTCCATGACTCACAATCAGCATCACCGTCTGTTTCGGGTTTTATTCTGAAACACTGTTGTGGGGCTACTGATCAGAGTAAACCATAGCACATCAGAGTGTGTTGGGGAGGAGCAGAGCACACCAGAATGTGTTGGGGGTGGAGCAGAGCACATCAGAGTGTGTTGGGGAGGAGCAGATCACATCAGAGTGTGTTGGGGAGGAGCAGAGCACATCAGTGCGTGTTGGGAAGGAGCAGATCACATCAGAGTGTGTTGGGGAGGAGCAGAGCACATCAGTGTGTGTTGGGGAGGAGCAGAGCACATGAGAGTGTGTTGGGGAGGAGCAGAGCACACCAGAATGTGTTGGTGGTGGAGCAGAGCACATCAGAGTGTGTTGGGGAGGAGCAGAGAACATCAGAGTGTGTTGGGGAGGAGCAGATCACATCAGAGTGTGTTGGGGAGGAGCAGAGCACATCAGTGTGTGTTGGGGAGGAGCAGAGCACATCAGAGTGTGTTGGGGAGGTGGGTAACATATCAGAGAAGGTTAGACTAAGATAGAGAGAGTGTGGACAAGTTAGGCCAAAGTTGAGTGACATAAATATTAAATGATTGTGTGACCGGGAGGAGGAGATGGCTGCCTCACTCTATGCATTTGGCGAAATTTTTACAGCACATTGAATATTCTTCACTATTATTCCTTTTAACTATTACTGAATAAACAATACAACTTAACGTGCCGATAATGTCAATTATAATAAAGATATCCAAGGTGTTCACTATTCCGAAGCAAGTAAGAAAATAACGGTACAGTAAATAGTATTTTACCTCTATCAATATACACTAAGTAACACAACACAGCGCATTGCAAGGCAGCACAACGCAACGCAATACAAAGCAATGAAACGACACAAAACAAAGCATCGCAACACAACACAAGGCACTACAATTATTAAACAAATTTACATTCATTTGGTTGGTCACCCTTCACTGAATACATACATTGCTAATACTAATTTTACCAGATTTTCGTTAAGTATTAGAGCATAAAATTTTCCTTCACATTTAGTTATTGTGTGGCGAAGCTGTGGAGGTGTGTCTGTGTGTGTGTGTGTGTGTGTGTGTGTGTGTGTGTGTGTGTGTGTGTGTGTGTGTGTGTGTGTGTGTGTGTGTGTGTGTGTGTGTGTGTGTGTGTGTGTGTGTGTGTGTTCGGCCGCGGTCAATGTTTTTGTGGAGATGGTGGTGTGTTGATTTTCACACACCCACCCACCTCACCCCATCAAGTCATCATCCCCACCGCCACCAACATCACCGCCACCATCACCACCACCATCCCCACCATCATCATCACCACCGCCACCAACATCACCGCCACCATCACCACCACAACCTTCCCACACACTCACCGACATTATACTCATATATTGCAATATGACTTCCTGACGTCTTCTTGGTGTTGTTCCACAAAAGAAATCGTCACTTTTTATTTTCGGAACCAACGTGGAGGAAGGCAGAATTTATACGTGTGTTGTGCAGGTCTTGTACCGTGACGCCGCGCCGGGTCCTCCTACCACTGAACACAGACTAACGTGGTTTTTATATATTCCAATATTAGTTGACAAGTTTGGGGCCAAATATACAGACAGTTACTGGCGCCCTGGTCGTCCCGCTGTGGGGTTCAGTGGTCGTTTGTCTCCACTCACCTCTAGTATTTAACCACAGGATCTTATACAACACAGAATTAAGGGAATGAGATCAATATACAGTATATATGTTTAATTCTACTCTCATAGCAAACGGTACACCTGTATGAACCTCACATAATAAACGGTACACCTGTATGAACCTCACATAATAAACGGTACACCTGTATAACCCTCATATAATAAACGGTACACCTGTATGACCCTCACACAGTAAACAGTACACCTGTATGACCCTCACATAATAAACGGTACACCTGTATGACCCTCACATAATAAACGGTACACCTGTATGACCCTCACATAATAAACGGTACACCTGTATGACCCTCACATAATAAACGGTACACCTGTATGACCCTCACATAATAAACGGTACACCTGTATGACCCTCACATAGTAAACAGTACACCTGTATGACCCTCACATAATAAACGGTACACCTGTATGACCCTCACATAGTAAACAGTACACCTGTATGACCCTCACATAATAAACGGTACACCTGTATGAACCTCACATAATAAACGGTACACCTGTATGAACCTCACATAATAAACGGTACACCTGTATGAACCTCACTCAATAAACGGTACACCTGTATGAACCTCACATAATAAACGGTACACCTGTATGAACCTCACATAATAAACGGTACACCTGTATGAACCTCACATAATAAACGGTACACCTGGATGACCCTCACATAACAAACGGTACAGCTGTATGAACCTCACATAATAAACGGTACAGCTGTATGACCCTCACATAACAAACGGTACACCTGTATGACCCTCACATAGTAAACAGTACACCTGTATGACCCTCACAAAATAAACGGTACACCTGTATGACCCTCACATAGTAAACAGTACACCTGTATGACCCTCACATAATAAACGGTATACCTGTATGAGTCTCACATAGTAAACAGTACACCTGTATGACCCTCACATAGTAAACAGTACACCTGTATGACCCTCACATAATAAACGGTACACCTGTATGACCCTCATAATAAACGAGTACCTGCTTACTTGACCTCACATAGTAAACAGTACCTGTATGACCTCGCAGTAAACAGTACCTGTATGACCCTCATAATAAACCAGTACACCTGTATGACCTCCCATAGTAAAGCAAGTACACCTTAACATGACCCTCCACATAATAAACGGTACACCTGCCATGAGTCCTCCACCTGTCAAACATTTCCTGTATGACCCTCACATAGTAAACGGTACACCTGTATGACTCACATAATAAACAGTACACCTGTATGACCCTCACATAATAAACGGTACACCTGTATGAGTCTCACATAATAAACGGTACACCTGTATGACCCTCACATAATAAACGGTACACCTGTATGAGTCTCGCATAATAAACGGTACACCTGTATGACTCACATAATAAACGGTACACCTGTATGACCCTCACATAGTAAACAGTACACCTGTATGACCCTCACATAATAAACGGTACACCTGTATGAGTCTCACATAATAAACGGTACACCTGTATGATTCTCACATAATAAACGGTACACCTGTATGACTCACATAATAAACGGTACGCATGTATGAGTCTCGCATAATAAACGGTACACCTGTATGACTCACATAATAAACGGTACGCATGTATGAGTCTCACATAATAAACGGTACACCTGTATGACTCACATAATAAACGGTACACCTGTATGACCCTCACATAGTAAACGGTACACGTGTATGACCCTCACATAATAAACGGTACACCTGTATGAGTCTCACATAATAAACGGTACACCTGTATGACCCTCACATAATAAACGGTACACCTGTATGAGTCACACATAATAAACGGTACACCTGTATGATTCTCACATAATAAACGGTACACCTGTATGACTCACATAATAAACGGTACACCTGGAATTGTTGAAAGGTGTTAAAGGCTGTGGTGTTGATATACAGTTTATTTAAAAAACATATTATCAGTATAACCAACTCAACGCGCGGGCTGAGCAGGGACGACAGTACCTTCTCTGCATCACCAAGACCTGGCAACACTGCCGACCGGGGAATCTCCGAGGTAAAAAGAAAATAATTTTTGTCACAGCGTGTGAACTCTCCTATTATTATTTATTTGTTTATTTTCCCTCTTTTCTTTTGACGTTCATTCCAGTATTTTTATTTTTTACAAATCCTTTATTTTGATAGAATGTATAACTACTATTATAACTATATATACTGTTAAGGGGGAAACTTTTGGACCAGTATTATCGTAGTGAATTATTCTTATAAACTTTTATGTATGCATCTGCTTCCACTTTACTAGTACTATTTCATTTCCTGTGTTGTAGTGCGCGACTATTATCTTGTTTACACTATGTTCTGCTGTCTTTACCACCTTTATAGTGTTAATTGTACATTGTGAATGATGTGTGTGTGTGTGTGTGTGTGTGTGTGTGTGTGTGTGTGTGTTTTATGAACTCTCTAGTAACACAAAATATCTACATTCATTCTAATCTAATGGATTCTCTTAAAAAATAAAATGTACCAATTGGTATAAGAGAGAGAGGAAGAGAAACTGACTCAACTTTCAGCCAGGTTGGTCCATAATACAAGGGCCTGACCTATCACTGATAAACTTTGTCACTTTGTCTGTGTAAGTCTCCGTTTCAGTCTCTGCCTAATTGTCTCTCTGTCTATCTCCCTCGCTATTATTTTCTCTTTGTAGCTCCGTCTGTCTAATACTGCTTCTCCCTTTGCCTACCTGACTGTCTCACTATATCAACATCTCTGTCTGCCCACCTTTCTCTCTATTGATCAGATGGTTGTCCAGACGCAACAGGCAACAGAGGATAAGCTTCTATACCAATATCACACATCAGAAAACACCAATCCTGTTAATGAAGCCCTAATACAGCCAGGGTCTGACCAGGTAGATTTTAAACAAAGAAAAGACGATTCTTAGACGAGAGTAAAAGTTGCTTTATGGTAATTACTGAAAGCTGCGCCACTTCCCAGTTATCGCTTCTGCCACACTTACTTCTCAGCTCAACGTCTGAGAAATACCTGGGAGGAAATAGTAAGAGCTTTTCCTTTTATCTCCAGCTAATTATCTCTCAGCGTTCTCTTGAGACCAAAATACTTTCTCGCAATTAACGGACGGACGGACGGACAGACGGACACACACACACACACACACACACACACACACACACACACACACACACACACACAGGAGGTATATTACGAAGCGTGAATCAGGTAATAATACTAAAATATACAGTTATTAAGGTAGGCATCCGCCCTAACAGCAGTCCGCGTGAGTCGGGGCACATCAGAGGTATACAACTCCTGTTATCTGAGGTCGTTCCAACAGCTTTCGAGCGGCTATTTTCGGCTTTATAATACTACACCATTGATGGGAATTGGAAATCATCCTTTAATAACGTTACATAAATTTTCCATGAATAATAACGTTACTCCCAGTTGATAAATTACATTAAATTTTTACATACAACAGTAAGACTATAGATGAATCAATACAAAGCTTGAATTAGTGAAAATGAATAACTCGTATCAAAACTAGTGTGCTGTATTTCGCGGTACAATATAAAATATAGCTATGATGAAGTATAATAACACGATTTGTCAGGTACTATAGTCCGCCTACCTTCCCTCGCCGACTCACAAACACGAACGACACTTTCTCCCAGACCCCCGGCAGCAGGCGTCCAGCACGGCCCCCACACGCTGCCTCTACTCACCCTTGACTGTTTAGGTCAACTCTCCCTCTCTTCTCCCACACTACTCTTCCTCTCCACCCCTCCCCTCCCCCTCTCCGCCAGCGTTCCTTACCCGCACTTTCCTGTCACGTAACAGGTTTCAGTTAAGCCTTATGACTCTTTATGATAGTAATATTTCACCTGCAGTTACTTTTATTATTAATATTATTATTAACTTACACTTATTCCTATAATTATTCAGATTTATACTAAACTGATTCACCATAAACTAAGCACATATTTAAGGTACTGTGAACGAAGGGAAACAGATACAGGGAAAAAATAATAGAGAATTTAATTAACACTCTCACGAGACAGATTTAAACAGCTTCCTGATAAAAAAAATGCTTGTGTTTTATTACCATATCTAAAAAAATTCCGGAGGCAAACATTAATAAAACAGTAAAGAATAGAGAAGAATATTGGAAATAATGCAAATGCCTCACATGCAGCCTTAGCGGTGGAACTCTTGCATTACACACAAACTTATAATGATTAATATCTTTTAAAACGTGAATATTTCTTTTGAGACTTGAGATATAAAGAGTACCTGATGGTATTATGTATTAATCTGTAACGCTGTAAGGCTATGAGGCCTGATGGTGAAAGGTAGATGAGAATGGTGAGGGTTGGTGAGAGGTGAGGAGGTGGATAAAGATAAAGTGTAGTGAAGGATGGTGAAGGATGGTGAAGGATGGTGATCATGACTTATGAGATGCTGAATAATCTTGTACTGATAACATAATGAAGTCTTTATCACCTCTGGAACAACAACAACATCAACACTGGAACAACAACAACATCACCACTGGAACAAGAACAGTATCACCACTGGAACAAGAACAGCATCACCACTGGAACAAGAACAGCATCGCCACTGGAACAACAACATCACCACTGGAACAACAACGACAACATCACTACTGGAACAAGAACAGTATCACCACTGGAACAAGAACAGCATCACCACTGGAACAAGAACAGCATCGCCACTGGAACAACAACATCACCACTGGAACAACAACGACAACATCACTACTGGAACAAGAACAGCATCACCACTGGAACAAGAACAGCATCACCACTGGAACAAGAACATCATCACACTGGAACAACAACGACAACATCACTACTGGAACAAGAACAGCATCACCACTGGAACAAGAACAGCATCACCACTGGAACAAGAACAGCATCACCACTGGAACAAGAACAGCATCACCACTGGAACAACAACGACAACATCACTACTGGAACAAGAACAGTATCGCCACTGGAACAAGAACAGCATCACCACTGGAACAAGAACAGCATCACCACTGGAACAAGAACATCATCACACTGGAACAAAAACAACAACATCACTACTGGAACAAGAACAGCATCACCACTGGAACAAGAACAGCATCACCACTGGAACAAGAACAGCATCACCACTGGAACAAGAACAGCATCACCACTGGAACAACAACGACAACATCACTACTGGAACAAGAACAGTATCGCCACTGGAACAAGAACAGCATCACCACTGGAACAAGAACAGCATCACCACTGGAACAAGAACATCATCACACTGGAACAAAAACAGTACCACGACCTGAGAGGGCTGGATACACACAGCTGTTATCACAAGAGTCGACAGTAATCTCTTAAGCTTGTCCTGTGTCTCATGATGTGTTGTCTGTCCTGTAGAAAAAAATAACACTTCATCTTCTGTTAAAGAATGTCTATAATACCGTACGCCTCTCTCTCTCTCAGGAGGCTGCCGCTATATTCATGATATAATTGCATATTGATCTAATGTTACCGGAAGAGGGGAGGGAGAGAGAGTCAGCCTGGATAAGAAAGAAAGAAAGAAAGAAAGAAGCATAATTTTCCACTACTGCATCAGAGAAACAGGACGTGCATCACTCAAGGGCTCACAGAGGACTCAGTAAAATCCTCATTGGCTCTCATCCATCGTCTGCACCATTAGAAAATGACCCCGGTAGTGTATGCGAGGGGAGGGGATTTAAGCTAACCGATAAGTCATCCATTATTTGAGAATGCATTTTAAGTGACCAACTAAGCCTTCGACACCGACTCAAAATAACTTAACTTAGCTTTTAATTTAGTCTAACTCAAACTTAACTTAACCTAACCTAACCTACATCCACAGTGAAGGAGTTGTTAGTCAGGGTTGGTCAGGTAAAGTTTCTTCTGTGATCCTGTGAAATGCTGTATGGATGGATGTTCTGCTCTCTCGCTCAAACACACACACACACGACTGTCTGGAGGCCTTCGGTGGGCGAGGCAGCGACTAATGGTAAGTATTATATGTAAATTGTTCAGAAAATACCAACATGTAAATTTACCAGATATATGGGAAAATAAGTCTCATTACCTGCTGTATATATGAGTATGTCTGTGTATGTATTTTGGTGTATACGTGTGTGTGTGTGTGTGTTGTACTGATATTTATGAGCGCGTTTGTTATTATGGTAGTGCGGACGTGTGTGGATATTTGTGGATAAATTCATGTATTAGTGACGTTAGTGGTGTCAATGACGCTGGTGGTGTTAGTGGTTCAATATGATGGTGATGGTAGGGGATGGTGGTAGTAAGTGGTGGGGGGGGGGTAGTAGAAGGATGTGGTATTGTGGTAATGTTTGTGATGGTGGTGATGGTAATGGTGGTGTGGCTGGTAGTAGGAGGTAGTGGTAGTAACTAATGGTGGTGCTTATGGTAGTAGTAAGTAACGACAACAAACACATCACTGTCCACAGGTAACCTCTACCTCACCTGAACCTACACTAATTGATTACCCAAAACAGGAAATATTTGAAGAAAAAAAAACACGAAATGAAGGTGACAATAAACAAAGCGTTAAACCTAGCATAACTTAACCTATTGGATGTCACGGAGGAATTTAATATATATATGAGCGAATTAGATCCTGCCACCAGCCTCAGTACCGACACACTAATTATAATTTGACAGTAAAAACATTTCATATGCACACACACATATTACTTTATGTAGGAGCAATTTGGTGAATTTTTATTACTGAGGTTGTAACAAAGTATTTCTCATAGCACGTGTACTAAGCTTCTCTCTTTGTCCGTCTGTCTGCCTGTCTTTCTGTCTGTCAAGTTTTACACTAGCTGCTGCCCCTGTACTTTGGACGAGAGAGAGAGAGAGAGAGAGAGAGAGAGAGAGAGAGAGAGAGAGAGAGAGAGAGAGAGAGAGAGAGAGAGAGAGAATTGTAGATAATCCTTACTGCAATGGTGGATTTATTAGGCTGTGTTCATTTAGGCTGAAATTACTGGAAGATAAGAAGGATTTTCACACATTTACCCATACCTGTATAGCATGTTTTAAGAGTAGGGAGAGAGAGAGGAGTGGATAGATGGGGGTGGAAATAGAGAGAGTTTTTGAAGGAATATTATAGGTGTAGTGTCTTTACAATTTTGTGTTAGACATTATGACACAGCGGACGAAGGTTTTTGACAACGTTACCGAGACAACAAGAGTCGCAGTGTTCATTTTGTAATTCATCGGACCCATCCATAGATACTTCTTAGTTGTGTATACATGAAGCTCGTCACTAACAGACATACAACATTTGAACGAAATTCTCAGACACAGGAAACCTTCAAAGTTAATTCTGTAAAAATTTAAGAATTTATATAGACATGCCAGTACAGTCGAGGACAAAAATTCCTGGAACTGATCTAAAGTAATATGGAGATTGAATCTGTGAACTTTTGAGTCAGATGCTTCATAAACAAGCTGTTTTTATGCACTTTTATTTCATCAGTTTCAGTTCCTGGTATAGTCTCAATATATTCGTTCGTACCCTGATCTAATCTTTCCCTGATACTTCCCGTGATATCTTACACTCTGCATCCCAACTATCTCTCACTGTTCAAAAGCTCTCTCTCTCTCTCTCCGAATATTTTCACTTCACTTTTTTGTCTGTCCATTCAGTTTTCCTCCTTTATCTTCGTCTCTTCCTCTCACATCTTTATCACCCCATCAACCACTTCCTTCATTTGTCTTATCTGCTCGGTTTTTCTTTCATTTCTCCCCTACACTTATCTTCTCAATCTTTATCCTCTTGTTTTTGTTATCCTTCTTCTTCTTTCCTGATATTTGCTTCCACTGTCATTCTTCTTCATTCCACCAACCACCACTACCACCACCACTACCACGTATCACCACCACTACCACCTGCCATCAAAACAACCCTATCTTATTATCACCACCACCTATCACCACAATCACCCTATTCTACCA
Source organism: Homarus americanus (assembly GCF_018991925.1). Lineage (NCBI taxonomy): Eukaryota > Metazoa > Arthropoda > Malacostraca > Decapoda > Nephropidae > Homarus > Homarus americanus. The sequence continues at coordinate 65 of NW_024716521.1, read as the reverse complement.
CCACCACCACCACCACGTATCACCACCACTACCACCTGCCATCAAAACAACCCTATCTTATCATC
>NW_024716520.1:0-5097 GCF_018991925.1 Homarus americanus | reverse complement strand
AACAAAGTCCCCTGATGGAGTATAACAAAGTCACCTGATCGAGTATAACAAAGTCCCCTGTTCGAGTATAACAAAGTCCCCTGATCGAGTATAATAAAGGACCCTAATGGAGTATAACAAAGTCTCAAGATCGAGTATAACAAAGTCCCCTTACCGAGTATAATAAAGCCCCGGATCGAGTATAACAAAGTCCCCTGATCTAGTATAACAAAGTTCCCTGATCGAGTATAACAAACTCCCCTGGTCGAGTATATCAAAGTTCCCTGATCGAGTATAATAAAGGACCCTAATGGACTATAACAACGTCTCAAGATCGAGTATAACAAAGTCCCCTAATCGAGTATAACAAAGTCACCTGATCGGGTATAACTAAGTCCCTGATCGAGTTAAACAAAGCCCCCTCATCGAGTATAACAAAGTCCCCTGATCTAGTGTAACAAAGTCCTCTGATCGAGTCTAACAAAGTCCCCTAATCGAGTATAACCCTGTTCCCCGACTGAAAAGGTATATCAAAAAGGCGCCAATTAAAGAAATAGCAAAGTCTGATCAAGTAAAACAAAGTCCCCTGATCAGGTATAACAAAGTCCCAAGGATCCCGAGTAAATCAAAAAGCCACTGTCCAAGTATAACAAAGTCCGGTGATCCAGGTTTAACAAGTCTCAAGATCGAGTTTAACAAAGTCCCAAGATCGAATAAATCAAAGCCCACTGATCAAGTATAACAAAGTCACTGATCGAGTATAACAAAGTCCCCTGATCGAGTATAACAAAGTCCCCTGATCGAGTAAAACAAAGCCCCTTCATCGAGTAAAACAAAGTCCCCTGATCGAGTATAACAAAGTCACCTGATCGAGTAAAACAAAGCCCCCTCATCGAGCATAACAACGTCCCCTGATCGAGTATAACCAAGTCCCCTGATCGAGTGTAACAAAGTCCTCTGATCGAGTATAACAAAGCCACCTCGTCGAGTATAACAAAGTCCCCTGATCGAGTATAACAAAGTCCCCTAATCGAGTATAATAAAGTCCCCTGATTGAGTATAATAAAGTCCCCAGATCGAGTATAACAAAGTCCCCTGATCGAGTATAACAAAGTCCCTTGATCGAGAAAAACAAAGCCCCCTGATCGAGTATAACAAAGTCCCCTCATCGAGTATAACAAAGACCCCTCATCGAGTATAACAAAGTCCCCTGATCGAGTTTAACAAAGCCCCCTGATCGTGTATAAGAAAGGCCCCTGACCGAATATAACAAAGTCCCTAGTTGAGTATATACAAAGTCTCCTGATCGAGTATAACAAAGCCCCTAATCGAGCATAACAAAGTCCCCTGATCGATTACAACAAAGTCCCCTGATTCAGTATAACAAAGGCCCCTAATGGAGTATAACAAAGGCCCCTGATCTAGTTTAACAAAGTCCCAAGATCGAGTATAACATAGTCCCCTCATCGAGTATAACAAACTCCCCTGATCGAGTATAACAAAGTCCCTTTACCGAGTATAATAAAGCCCCGGATCGAGTATAACAAAGTCCCCTAATCAAATATAACAAAGTCCCCTGATCGAGTATAACACAGTCCCCTGGTCGAGTATAACAAAGTCCCCTTATCGAGTATAATAAAGCCCCGGATGGAGTATAACAAAGTTCCCTAATCGAGTATAATAAAGGACCCTAATGGACTATAACAATGTCTCAAGATCGAGTATAACAAAGTCCCCTAATCGAGTATAACAAAGTCCCCTGATCGAGTATATCTAAGTCCCTGATCGAGTTAAACAAAGCCCCCTCATCGAGTATAACAAAGTCCCTTGATCGAGAAAAACAAAGCACCCTGATCGAGTATAACAAAGTCCCCTCATCGAGTATAACAAAGTCCCCTGGTCGAGTATAACAATGTCCCCTGATCGAGTATAACAAAGCACCCTCTTCGAGTATAACAAAGCCCCCTCATCGAGTATAACAAAGTCCTCTGAACGAGCATAACAAAGTCACCTAATCGAGTATAACAAAGCCCCCTCGACGAGTATAACAAAGTCCCCTGATCGAGTATAACAAAGTCCCCTGATCGAGTACAACAAAGTCCCCTGATCGAGTATAACAAAGTCCCTTGATCGAGTATAACCTATTCCCCGACTCGAGTATATCAAAGGCCTTTGGTCGAAAATAACAAAGTCCCTGATCAAGTAAAACAAAGTACCCTGATCGAGTATAACAAAGTCCCAAGATCGAGTAAATCAAAGCCCACTGATCAAGTATAACAAAGTCCGTGATCGAGTTTAACATAGTCTCAAGATCGAGTTTAACAAAGTCCCAAGATCGAGTAAATCAAAGCCCACTGATCAAGTATAACAAAGTCCCCTGATCGAGTAAAACAAAGCCCCCTCATCGAGTATAACAAAGTCCCATGATCGAGTATAACAAAGTCACCTGATCGAGTAAAACAAAGCCCCCTCATCGAGCATAACAACGTCCAGTGATCGAGTATAACAAAGTCGCCTGATCGAGTGTAACAAAGTCCTCTGATCGAGTATAACATAGCCACCTCGTCGAGTATAACAAAGTCCCCTGATCGAGTATAACAAAGTCCCCTAATCGAGTATAATAAAGTCCCCTGATTGAGTGTAATATAGTCCCCAGATCGAGTATAACAAAGTCCCCTGATCGAGTATAACAAAGTCCCTTGATCGAGAAAAACAAAGCCCCCTCATCGAGTATAACAAAGTCCCTCATCGAGTATAACAAAGTCCCCTGACGAGTATAACAAAGTCCCCTGATCGAGTTGAACAAAGCCCCCTGATCGAGTATAAGTAAAGCCCCTGACCGAATATAACAAAGTCCCTAGTTGAGTATGTACAAAGTCTCCTGATCGAGCATAACAAAGCCCCCTGATCGATTACAACAAAGTTCCCTGATCCAGTATAACAAAGGCCCCTAATGGAGTATAACAAAGGCCCCTGATCCAGTTTAACAAAGTCCCAAGATCGAGTATAACATAGTCCCCTCATCGAGGATAACAAAGTCCCCTGATCGAGTATAACAAAGTTCCATGATCGAGTAAAATAAACACCCCTGATTGAGTATAACAAAGTTCCCTGATAGAGTATAACATAGTCCCCTCATCGAAGATAACAAAGTCCCCTGATCGAGTATAATCAAAGTCCCCTCATCGAGTATAACAAAGCCCCCTGATCGAGTATAACAAAGGCCCCTGGTCGAGAATAACAAAGTCCCCTCATCGAGTATAACATAGTCCACTGATCGAGTATAACAAAGTCCCCTGATCGAGTAAAACAAAGTCTCCTGATAGAGTATAACTAAGTCCCCTGATTGAGTAATACAAAGGACCCTAATGGAGTATAACAAAGTCCCAAGATCGAGTATAACAAAGTCCTCTTATCGAGTAAAACAAAGTCCCCTGATCGAGTATAACGAAGTCCCCTGATCGAGTATAACAAAGTCGCCTGATCGAGTATAACAAAGTCCCCTGATCGAGTATAACTAAGTCCCTAATCGAGTATAACAGCGACCCTAATGGAGTATAACAAGTCTCAAGAACGAGTATAACAAAGTCCCCTGATCGACTGCAACAAAGTTCCCCTGATCGAGTATAACAAAGTCCCCAGATCGAGGATAACAAAGTCCCCTGATCGAGAGTAAACAAAGCTCCTCATCGAGTAAAACAAAGTCCCTCATCGAGTATAACAAAGTCCCCTGATCTAGTGTAACAAAAGTCCTCTGATCGAGTATACCGTCCCCTAATCGAGTAACAAAGCCCCTCGACGAGTATCAAAGTCCCTCTGATCGAGTATAACAAAGTCCCCTGATCGAGTATAACAAAGTCCCCTGATCGAGTAAAACAAAGCCCTCATCGAGTATAACAAAGTCCCCTGATCGAGAATAACAAAGTCCCCTGATCGAGTACTACAATGTCCCCTGTTAGAGTATAACAAAGTCCCCTGATCGAGTATAACAAAGTCCTCTGATCGATTAAAACAAAGTCCCCTGATCGAGTATTACAAAGTCCCCTGATCGAGTATAACAAAGTCCCCTGATCGAGTATAACTAAGTTTTCTGATCGAGTATAATAAAGGACCGTAAAGGAGTATAACAAAGTCTCAAGATCGAGTATAACAAAGTCCCCTGATCGAGTCTGATAAAGTCCCCTGATCGAGTATATCAAAGTCCCCTGATCGAGTAAAACAAAGTCCCCTGATCGAGTATAACAAAGTCCCCTGATCGAGTATAACAACGCCCCCTAATCGAGTATAAAAAAGTCCCCTCATCGAGTATAACTAAGTCCCCTGATTGAGTATAACAAAGGACCCTAATGCATTATAACAAAGTCCCAATATCGAGTATAACAAAGTCCGCTGATCGAGTAAAACAAAGTCCCCAGATCGAGTATAACAAAGTCCTCTGATCGAGTATAACAAAGTCGCCTGATCGAGTATAACAAAGTCCCCTGATCGAGTATAACCTGTCCCTGATCGAGTATAATAAAGGACCCTAATGGAGTATAACAAAGTCTCAAGAACGAGTATAACAAAGTCCCCTGATCGAGTATAACTAAGTCCCCTGATCGAGTATAATAAAGGACCCTAATGAGTATAACAAAGTCTCAAGAACGAGTATAACAAAGTCCCCTGATCGACTGTAACAAAGTCTCCTGATCGAGTATAACAAAGTCCCCAGATCGAGTAATGTAACAAAGTCCCCTGATCGAGTAAAAACAAGGCCCCCTATCGAGTATAACAAAGTCCTCTGATCGAGAATAAAGTCCCCTGATCTAGTGTAACAAAGTCCTCTGAACGAGTTTAACAATGTCCCCTAATCGAGTATAACAAAGCCCCCTCGACGAGTATAACAAAGTCCCCTGATCGAGTATAACAAAGTCCCCTGATCGAGTATAACAAAGTCCCCTGATCGAGTAAAACAAAGCCCCTTCATCGAGTATAACAAAGTCCCCTGATCGTGTATAACAAAGTCACCTGATCGAGTAAAACAAAGCCCCCTCATCGAGCATAACAACGTCCCCTGATCGAGTATAACAAAGTCCCCTGATCGAGTGTAACAAAGTCCTCTGATCGAGTATAACAAAG
>NW_024716519.1:0-14531 GCF_018991925.1 Homarus americanus | reverse complement strand
CTTCATACAAGCTCTGTGAGAATGTTACTTCATCTTATCACAGAGTTAACAACAACACTCCATAGATGTAATCCTTCATACAAGCTCTGTGAGAATGTTACTTCATCTTAGCGCAGAGTTAACAATAACACTCCATAGATGTAATCCTTCATACAAGCTCTGTGAGAATGTTACTTCATCTTATCGCAGAGTTATACAACAACACTCCATAGATGTAATCCTTCATACAAGCTCTGTGAGAATGTTACTTCATCTTATCGCAGAGTTATACAACAACACTCCATAGATGTAATCCTTCATACAAGCTCTGTGAGAATGGTACTTCATCTTATCGCAGAGTTATACAACAACACCCCATAGATGTAATCCTTCATACAAGCTCTGTGAGAATGATACTTCATCTTACCACAGAGTTATACAACAACACTCCATAGATGTAATCCTTCATACAAGCTCTGTGAGAATGGTACTTCATCTTACCACATAGTTATACAACAACACCCCAGAGATGTAATCCTTTTTACAAGCTCTGAGAATGTTACTTCATCTTACCACATAGTTATACAACAACACCCCAGAGATGTAATCCTTCTTACAAGCTCTGTGAGAATGTTACTTCATCTTATCAAAGTGTTATACAACAACACCCCATAGATGTAATGCTTCATACAAGCTCTGTGAGAATGTTACTTCATCTTACCACAAAGTTATACAACAACACCTTATAGATGTAATCTATCATACAAGCTCTGTGAGAATGTTACTTCATCTTACCACAGAGTTATACAACAACATTCCATAGAAGTAATCCTTCATGCAAGCTCTGTGAGAATGTTAATTCATCTTACCACAGAGTCATACAACAACACCCCATAGACGCAATCCTTCATACACGCTCTGTGAGAATGTTACTTCATCATACCACATAGTTATACAACAACACCCCATAGATGTAATCCTTCTTACAAGTTCTGTTAGAATGTTACTTCATCTTATCAAAGCGTTATACAACAACATTCCATAGAAGTAATCCTTCATACAAGCTCTGTGAGAATGTTAATTCATCTTACCACAAAGTTATACAACACTCCATAGATGTAATCCTTCATACACGCTCTGTGAGAATGTTACTTCATCATACCACAAAGTTATACAACAACACCCCATAGATGTAATCCTTCTTACAAGCTATGTTAGAATGTTTCTTCATCTTATCAAAGCGTTATACAACAACACCCCATAGATGTAATCCTTCATACAAGCTCTGTGAGAATGTTGCTTCATCTTACCACAGAATTATACAACAACACCTCATAGATGTAATCCTTCACACAAGCTCTGTGAGAATTCTACTTCATCGTACCACAGAGTTATACAACAACACCCCATAGATGTAATCCTTCTTACAAGCTCTGTGAGAATGTTACTTCAACTTATCACAGAGTTAACAACAACACTCCATAGATGTAATCCTTCATACAAGCTCTGTGAGAATGTTACTTCATCTTACCACAGAGTTATACAACAACACTCGATAGATGTAATCCTTCATACAAGCTCTGTGTGAATGTTACTTCATCTTATCGCAGAGTTAACAACAACACTCCATAGATGTAATCCTTCATACAAGCTCTGTGAGAATGTTACTTCATCTTATCACAGAGTTAACAACACTCCATAGATGTAATCCTTCATACAAGCTCTGTGAGAATGTTACTTCATCTTATCGCAGAGTTAACAACAACACTCCATAGATGTAATCCTTCATACAAGCTCTGTGAGAATGTTACTTCATCTTATCGCAGTGTTATACAACAACACTCCATAGATGTAATCCTTCATACAAGCTCTGTGAGAATGTTACTTCATCTTATCGCAGAGTTATACAACAACACTCCATAGATGTAATCCTTCATACAAGCTCTGTGAGAATGGTACTTCATCTTACCACAGAGTTATACAACAACACCCCATAGATGTAATCCTTCATACAAGCTCTGTGAGAATGGTACTTCATCTTATCACAGAGTTATACAACAACACCCCATAGATGTAATCCTTCATACAAGCTCAGGAGAATGTTACTTCATTCATCGCAGTTATACAACAAATACTCCACAGATGTAATCCTTCATACAAGCTTCTGAGAATGGTACTTTATCTTACCACAGTGTTATACAACAACACCCTATATGTAATCCTTCATATGCTTCCAGGAGAATGGTACTTCATCTTATCGCAGAGTTATAAGCAACAACACCCCATAGATGTAATCTTTCATACAAGCTCTCTGTGAGAATGATACTTATCTTACTACAGAGTTATACAACAACACTCCATATAGATGTAATCCTTCATACAAGCTCTGTGAGAATGGTACTATCTTACCACAGAGTTATACAACAACACCTCATAGATGTAATCTTTCATACAAGCTCTGTGAGAATGATAATTCATCTTACCACAGACTTATTCAACAACACTCCATAGATGTAATCCTTCATATAAGCTCTGTGAGAATGTTACTTCATCTTACCACAGAGTTATACAACAACACTCCATAGATTTAATCCTTCATACAAGCTCTGTGAGAATGTTACTTCATCTTATCACAGAGTTATACAACAACACTCCATAGATGTAATCATTCTTACAAGCTCTGTGAGAATGTTACGTCATCTTATCATAGCGTTATACATCAAGACCCCATAGATGTAATCCTTCACAGGCCCAGGAGAATGGTACTTCATCTTACCACAGAGTTATACAACAACACCCCATAGATGTAATCCTTCATACAAGCTCTGTGAGAATGATACTTCATCTTATCGCAGAGTTATACAACAACACTCCATAGATGTAATCCTTCATACAAGCTCTGTGAGAATGGTACTTCATCTTACCACAGAGTTATACAACAACACCCCATAGATGTAATCCTTCATACAAGCTCTGTGAGAATGATACTTCATATTATCGCAGCGTTATACAACAACACCTCATAGATGTAATCCTTCATACAAGCTCTGTGAGAATGGTACTTCATCTTACCACAGAGTTATACAACAACACCCCATAGATGTAATCCTTCATACAAGCTCTGTGAGAATGGTACTTCATCTTATCGCAGAGTTATACAACAACACTCCATAGATGTAATCCTTCATACAAGCTCTGTGAGAATGTTGCTTCATCTTACCACAGAGTTATACAACAACACTCCATAGATGTAATCCTTCATACAAACTCTGTGAGAATGATACTTCATCTTACCACAGAGTTATACAACAACACCCCATAGATGTAATCCTTCATACAAGCTCTGTGAGAATGATACTTCATCTTACCACAGAGTTATACAACAACACCCCATAGATGTAATCCTTCATACAAGCTCTGTGAGAATGTTACTTCATCTTATCACAGAGTTAACAACAACACTCCATAGATGTAATCCTTCATACAAGCTCTGTGAGAATGTTACTTCATCTTAGCGCAGAGTTAACAACAACACTCCATAGATGTAATCCTTCATACAAGCTCTGTGAGAATGTTACTTCATCTTATCGCAGAGTTATACAACAACACTCCATAGATGTAATCCTTCATACAAGCTCTGTGAGAATGTTACTTCATCTTATCGCAGAGTTATACAACAACACTCCATAGATGTAATCCTTCATACAAGCTCTGTGAGAATGGTACTTCATCTTATCGCAGAGTTATACAACAACACCCCATATGTAATCCTTCATACAAGCTCTGTGAGAATGATACTTCATCTTACCACAGAGTTATACAACAACACTCCATAGATGTAATCCTTCATACAAGCTCTGTGAGAATGGTACTTCATCTTACCACATAGTTATACAACAACACCCCAGAGATGTAATCCTTTTTACAAGCTCTGAGAATGTTACTTCATCTTACCACATAGTTATACAACAACACCCCAGAGATGTAATCCTTCTTACAAGCTCTGTGAGAATGTTACTTCATCTTATCAAAGTGTTATACAACAACACCCCATAGATGTAATGCTTCATACAAGCTCTGTGAGAATGTTACTTCATCTTACCACAAAGTTATACAACAACACCTTATAGATGTAATCTATCATACAAGCTCTGTGAGAATGTTACTTCATCTTACCACAGAGTTATACAACAACATTCCATAGAAGTAATCCTTCATGCAAGCTCTGTGAGAATGTTAATTCATCTTACCACAGAGTCATACAACAACACCCCATAGACGTAATCCTTCATACACGCTCTGTGAGAATGTTACTTCATCATACCACATAGTTATACAACAACACCCCATAGATGTAATCCTTCTTACAAGCTCTGTTAGAATGTTACTTCATCTTATCAAAGCGTTATACAACAACATTCCATAGAAGTAATCCTTCATACAAGCTCTGTGAGAATGTTAATTCATCTTACCACAAAGTTATACAACACTCCATAGATGTAATCCTTCATACACGCTCTGTGAGAATGTTACTTCATCATACCACAAAGTTATACAACAACACCCCATAGATGTAATCCTTCTTACAAGCTATGTTAGAATGTTTCTTCATCTTATCAAAGCGTTATACAACAACACCCCATAGATGTAATCCTTCATACAAGCTCTGTGAGAATGTTGCTTCATCTTACCACAGAATTATACAACAACACCTCATAGATGTAATCCTTCACACAAGCTCTGTGAGAATTCTACTTCATCGTACCACAGAGTTATACAACAACACCCCATAGATGTAATCCTTCTTACAAGCTCTGTGAGAATGTTACTTCAACTTATCACAGAGTTAACAACAACACTCCATAGATGTAATCCTTCATACAAGCTCTGTGAGAATGTTACTTCATCTTACCACAGAGTTATACAACAACACTCCATAGATGTAATCCTTCATACAAGCTCTGTGTGAATGTTACTTCATCTTATCGCAGAGTTAACAACAACACTCCATAGATGTAATCCTTCATACAAGCTCTGTGAGAATGTTACTTCATCTTATCACAGATTTAACAACAACACTCCATAGATGTAATCCTTCATACAAGCTCTGTGAGAATGTTACTTCATCTTATCGCAGAGTTAACAACAACACTCCATAGATGTAATCCTTCATACAAGCTCTGTGAGAATGTTACTTCATCTTATCGCAGAGTTATACAACAACACTCCATAGATGTAATCCTTCATACAAGCTCTGTGAGAATGTTACTTCATCTTATCGCAGAGTTATACAACAACACTCCATAGATGTAATCCTTCATACAAGCTCTGTGAGAATGGTACTTCATCTTACCACAGAGTTATACAACAACACCCCATAGATGTAATCCTTCATACAAGCTCTGTGAGAATGGTACTTCATCTTGTGGTTATACCATTTCGCCACCCATAGTGTAATCCTTCATACAAGCTCTGTAGAATGATACTTCCATCTCCACCACAGAGTTATACAACACTTACTCATAGTGCAATCCTTCATACAAGCTCTGTGAAGGCCGGGCACTTCATCTCTCTTCAGGATTATACAACAACTTTTCCATAGATGTAATCCTTCATACCGAGCTCTGTAGAATGATGCTTCATCTTTCACAGAGTTAACACTGTCAACACTCTCCATAGCTGTAATCCTTCTGTACAGCTCTGTGAAATGATACTTCATCTTACCCACCCAAGGGGTTGTCTAGCAACACTGGCCGTGTAATCGCTTCTAGCCCTGGCTCTGTGCTTCTAAATCTTACCACAGGGTTATGCCTCCATAGATGTAATCTACAAGCTCTGTGAGAATGATGCATCATCTTACCTGGGGATTATACAACACTCCACATAGATGTAATCCTTCATACAAGCTCTGTGAGAATGGTACTTCATCTTACCACAGAGTTATACAACAACACCCCATAGATGTAATCCTTCATACAAGCTCTGTGAGAATGATACTTCATCTTATCGCAGCGTTATACAACAACACTCCATAGATGTAATCCTTCATACAAGCTCTGTGAGAATGGTACTTCATCTTACCACAGAGTTATACAACAACACCCCATAGATGTAATCCTTCATACAAGCTCTGTGAGAATGATACTTCATCTTATCGCAGCGTTATACAACAACACCTCATAGATGTAATCCTTCATACAAGCTCTGTGAGAATGGTACTTCATCTTACCACAGAGTTATACAACAACACCCCATAGATGTAATCCTTCATACAAGCTCTGTGAGAATGGTACTTCATCTTATCGCAGAGTTATACAACAACACCCCATAGATGTAATCCTTCTTACAAGCTATGTTAGAATGTTTCTTCATCTTATCAAAGCGTTATACAACAACACCCCATAGATGTAATCCTTCATACAAGCTCTGTGAGAATGTTGCTTCATCTTACCACAGAATTATACAACAACACCTCATAGATGTAATCCTTCACACAAGCTCTTGAAATTCCTTATCGTACCACGGGGGTTATACAACAACACCCATATAGATACAAATCCTTCTTCCCTAGCTCTGTGAGAATGTTACTTCATCTTATCACAGAGTTAAAAACAACACTCCATAGATGTAATCCTTCATACAAGCTCTGTGAAAATGTTATTTTATCTTATGACAGAGTTAACAACAACACTCCATAGATGTAATCCTTCGTTCAAGCTCTGTGAGAATGTTACTTCATCTTATCACACAGTCAACAACAACACTCCATAGATGTAATACTTCATACAAGCTCTGTGAGAATGTTGCTTCATCTTACCACCTGGTTAACAACAACACTCATAGATGTAATCCTTCATACAAGCTCTGTGAGAATGATACTTCATCTTACCACAGAGTTATACAACAACACTCCATAGATGTAATCCTTCATACAAGCTCTGTGAGAATGGTACTTCATCTTACCACAGAGTTATACAACAACACTCCATAGATGTAATCCTTCATACAAGCTCTGTGAGAATGATACTTCATCTTACCACAGAGTTATACAACAACACTCCATAGATGAAATCCTTCATACAAGCTCTGTGAGAATGATACTTCATCTTACCACAGAGTTATACAACAACACCCCATAGATGTAATCCTTCATACAAGCTCTGTGAGAATGGTACTTCATCTTACCACAGAGTTATACAACAACACTCCATAGATGTAATCCTTCATACAAGCTCTGTGAGAATGATACGTCATCTTACCACAGAGTTATACAACAACACTCCATAGATGTAATCCTTCATACAAGCTCTGTGAGAATGGTACTTCATCTTACCACAGAGTTATACAACAACACCCCATAGATGTAATCCTTCATACAAGCTCTGCGAGAATGATACTTCATCTTATCGCAGCGTTATACAACAACACTCCATAGATGTAATCCTTCATACAAGCTCTGTGAGAATGGTACTTCATCTTACCACAGAGTTATACAACAACACCCCATAGATGTAATCCTTCATACAAGCTCTGTGAGAATGATACTTCATCTTATCGCAGCGTTATACAACAACACCTCATAGTTGTAATCCTTCATACAAGCTCTGTGAGAATGGTACTTCATCTTACCACAGAGTTATACAACAACACCCCATAGATGTAATCCTTCATACAAGCTCTGTGAGAATGGTACTTCATCTTATCGCAGAGTTATACAACAACACTCCATAGATGTAATCCTTCATACAAGCTCTGTGAGAATGTTGCTTCATCTTACCACAGAGTTATACAACAACACTCCATAGATGTAATCCTTCATACAAACTCTGTGAGAATGATACTTCATCTTACCACAGAGTTATACAACAACACCCCATAGATGTAATCCTTCATACAAGCTCTGTGAGAATGATATTTCATCTTACCACAGAGTTATACAACAACACCCCATAGATGTAATCCTTCATACAAGCTCTGTGAGAATGGTACTTCATCTTACCACAGAGTTATACAACAACACCCCATAGATGTAATCCTTCATACAAGCTCTGTGAGAATGTTACTTCATCTTACCACAGAGTTATACAACAACACTCTATAGATATAATCCTTCATACAAGCTCTGTGAGAATGTTACTTCATCTTACCACAGAGTTGTACATCAACACCTCATATAGATGTAATCCTTCATACAAGCTCTGTGAGAATGTTACTTCATCTTGCAACAAAGTTAACAACAACAATTCCCCATAGATGTAATCCTTCAGACAAGCTCTCTGTGAGAATGGATACTCATCTTACCACAGAGTTATACAACAACACCCCCATAGATGTAATCCTTCATACAAGCTCTGTGGAGAATGTTGCTCATCTTACCACAGAGTACAACAACACCCCATAGATGTAATCCTTCATACAAGCTCTGTGAGAATGTTACTTCATCTTACCACAGAGTTATACAACAACACCCCATAGATGTAATCCTTCATACAAGCTCTGTGAGAATGATACTTCATCTTACCACAGAGTTATACAACAACACCTCATCGATGTAATCTGTCATACAAGCTCTGTGAGAATGTTAATTCATCTTACCACAGAGTTATACAACAACACCCCAGATGTAATCCTTCATACAAGCTCTGTGAGAATGTTACTTCATCTTACCACAAAGTTATACAACAACACTCCATAGATGTAATCCTTCATACACGCTCTGTGAGAATGTTACTTCATCTTACCACTTAGTTATACAACAACACCCCAGATGTAATCCTTCATACAAGCTCTGTGAGAATGTTACTTCATCTTACCACAAAGTTATACAACAACACTCCATAGATGTAATCCTTCATACACGCTCTGTGAGAATGTTACTTCATCTTACCACTTAGTTATACAACAACACCCCAGATGTAATCCTTCATACAAGCTCTGTGAGAATGTTACTTCATCTTACCACAAAGTTATACAACAACACTCCATAGATGTAATCCTTCATACACGCTCTGTGAGAATGTTACTTCATCTTACCACTTAGTTATACAACAACACCCCAGATGTAATCCTTCATACAAGCTCTGTGAGAATGTTACTTCATCTTACCACAAAGTTATACAACAACACTCCATAGATGTAATCCTTCATACAAGCTCTGTGAGAATGTTACTTCATCTTACCACATAGTTATACAACAACATCCCATAGATGTAATCCTTTTTACAAGCTCTGTGAGAATGTTACTTCTTCTTATCAAAGCGTTATACAACAACCACCCAATAGATGTAATCCGTCATACAAGCTCTGTGAGAATGTTACTTCATCTTACCACAAAGTTATACAACAACACTCCATAGATGTAATCCTTCATACAAGCTCTGTGAGAATGTTACTTCATCTTACCACAAAGTTATACAACAACACCTCATAGATGTAATCCTTCATACAAGCTCTGCGAGAATGTTACTTCATCTTACCACAGAGTTATACAACAACACTCCATAGATGTAATCCTTCATACAAGCTCTGTGAGAATGTTACTTCATCTTACCACAGAGTTATACAACAACACTCCATAGATGTAATCCTTCATACAAGCTCTGCGAGAATGTTACTTCATCTTACCACAGAGTTATACAACAACACTCCATAGATGTAATCCTTCATACAAGCTCTGCGAGAATGTTACTTCATCTTACCACAGAGTTATACAACAACACTCCATAGATGTAATCCTTCATACAAGCTCTGTTAGAAAGTTAATTCATCTTACCAAGGTGTATATTACTGAATCAAGACTCAACGTACAGGTAGCAGAGGTGAGATAACCGAGACAAGTGTATGACAAATGTGTGACAGGTGTGTGACAGGTGTGTAACGTTACTCGCAGCGATAAAATAAATAATGAATATGTACCTGACCACAATACGTTGACCACATTACACTGATCTCACCATGAAGACCACACCATGAAGACCACACCATGAAACCCTGTTCAACCATCTTCCCGTAGGCTTCCACCTCACCTGTATGAAGGGGGGGGGGGGTTAGTTCCGCTCAGGTATGCGTGAAAAGTAAACAAAGAAATAATCGTGGCCAGAAAACAACAGTGATGTGAATTGAGGAAGTTGTGGTTGGGAGGTCACTGAGAGGAAGTGTCGTATTGCTCATCAGTCAGTTGTTTCTCGTTTGTGTTGTTGTTGTTGTGGTGGTTGTTGTTGTGGTGGTTGTGGTTGTTGTGGTGGTTGTGGTTGTTGTGGTGGTGGTGGTGGTTGTTGTGGTGGTTGTGGTTGTTGTTGTGATGGTGGTGGTGGTTGTTGTGGTGGTGGTGGTTGTGGTTGTTGTGGTGGTGGTTGTTGTTGTGGTGGTGGTGGGGTGGGTGGTGGTGGTGGTGGTGGTTGTTGTGGGTGGTGGTGGTTGTTGCTGTTGTTGTTGTTGTTAAGGTTGTTGTTGTGGTGGTGGTGGCTGTGGCTAAGGTGGTGGTGGTTGTTGGTGGTGGTGGTGGTGGTGGTTGTTGTTGTGGTGGCGGTGGTGGTGGTGGTGGTGGTGGTGGTGGTGGTGGTTGTTGTTGTTGTTGTTGTTGTTGTTGTTGTTGTTGTTGTTGTGGTGGTGGTGGTTGTGGTTGTTGTGGTGGTGGTTGTTGTGGTGGTGGTGATTATGGGATAATGTTGTAATCTGTCCATTAACCAGTTGTTTGTGTTGTTGTTGTTGCTGTTCAGGATAACGAGGACTACAAAAATCTTCAGACTGAGGTAATGTTTACAACTAGATGGAGACCTCAAAACTGATCTCATGAGAGTGATCAGACGACGATGATTAAACTATGCTGATCACTTTCCGCTGATCACACTGGGATGATAAAAGTCCTGATCTAAGCCTACATGTTGTTGAATGCTTGACAGACGTTCTAGAAATATTGATCAAAGACAAATATTACTCTATACATATTAATTGGATAAAGACAGGTATTGCTTTGTAAATATTTCATAAACGCTGAAATAATGTTCCCACGACAACTACAGAAAGATGATAAACAATAACAAAATAATTAATATCTAGCAGGACAACAAGAGGACAATGAACACAAGTAGGAGGAATATATGAATAAGACACCTGTGTACCAGCCTTCAATTTCCACACCTGTGACAGAGTGGCAGGTGTTAGAGTATACCTGTACTGGTGTATATTGTATTGTACTGTATTATAACGTAAGCATACACCACCTATTTGTATTTTATAATTACAGCAAGATTTTTTGTATTCGTGTACTGATATGAAGAATGCGATCATATCAACAGGTAATAAGCAGGTATTAGGACACTGTATCTTCCGCCATTTTGTTTCCTTCCTTAAAACCAGTAACGTAAGATTCGTTTAATCTATTTCTCTCCTGTGGTTTGTTGAATGACCTGATGGATGTATGAATTAATGACTTACAGGAGTACAAACAACCCGAGAAAAAAAATCCTTATGAAACACCTGAACAAATCTCAACCCTGACAGAACGGGACCAACAGCGACACGTGTAGCTTCAGGTGTTGTCACGAGGCTGGGCGTGGCTGTCGTCATCTGGTTCAGGTGTTGTCACGAGGCTGGGCGTGGCTGTCGTCATCTGCTTCAGGTGTTGTCACGAGGCTGGGCGTGGCTGTCGTCATCTGGTTCAGGTGTTGTCACGAGGCTGGGCGTGGCTGTCGTCATCTGGTTCAGGTGTTGTCACGAGGCTGGGCGTGGCTGTCGTCATCTGGTCGTCACGAGGCTGGGCGTGGTGTCGTCATCTGGTTCAGGTGTTGTCTGGGCGTGGCTGTCGTCATCTGGTTCAGGTGTTGTCACGAAGGCGTGGCTGTCGTCATTCGTTCAGGTGTTGTCACGAGGCTGGGCGTGGCTGTCGTCATCTGGTTCAGGTGTTGTCACGAGGCTGGGCGTGGCTGTCGTCATCTGGTTCAGGTGTTGTCACGAGGCTGGGCGTGGCTGTCGTCATCTGCTTCAGGTGTTGTCACGAGGCTGGGCGGCTGTCGTCATCTGGTTCAGGTGTTGTCACGAGGCTGGGGCGTGGCTGTCGTCATCTGGTTCAGGTGTTGTCACGAGGCTGGGCGTGGCTGTCGTCATCTCGCTTCAGGTGTTGTCACGAGGCTGGGCGTGGCTGTCGTCATCTGGGTTCAGGTGTTGTCACGAGGCTGGGCGTGGCTGTCGTCATCTGTTCAGGTGTTGTCACGAGGCTGGGCGTGGCTGTCGTCATCTGCTTCAGGTGTTGTCACGAGGCTGGGCGTGGCTGTCGTCATCTGGTTCAGGTGTTGTCACGAGGCTGGGCGTGGCTGTCGTCATCTGTTCAGGTAAGTTGTCACGAGGCTGGGCGTGGCTGCCGTCATCTGGTTCAGGTGTTGTCACGAGGTTGGGCGTGGCTGTCGTCATCTGGTTCAGGTGTTGTCACGAGGCTGGGCGTGGCTGTCGTCATCTGGTTCAGGTGTTGTCACGAGGCTGGGCGTGGCTGTCGTCATCTGGTCAGGTGTTGTCACGAGGCTCGTGTGGCTGTCGTCATCTGGTTCAGGTGTTGTCGAGGCTGGGCGTGGCTGTCGTCATCTGCTTCAGGTGTTGTCACGAGGCTGGGCGTGGCTGTCGTCATCTGCTTCAGGTGTTGTCACGAGGCTGGGCGTGGCTGTCGTCATCTGGTTCAGGTGTTGTCACGAGGCTGGGCGTGGCTGTCGTCATCTGGTATTTTCACATTAAGAGAAACAACAGAGAGTCGTTAGGTTTCCATTTGGAGTCCTGAGAGCTACGACAATGGATAAAGCTTCAGCCAGACACTCCCCCGACTAGGCATATAGACACAAACAGACAGACACACACAGCCTGGCGTAATGTGAAGTTTATTCCATAGACCAAATTTCAAGATGGTAAATGGCATTAGCTGCAAATAGAAATAAATTATACACTAAAACTCCCATCTTAAGACGCCTGAACACCTGTGCCGCATATACCTGTTAAAAATAAATTAAAAGAGCATTGTTTGTTTGTGTCACACATGAACCACCGTAGATGTAGACCAGGATAACTACCTGAAGGGTTGGATGAACTACACAAGACCCCGTCAGGCATCCTTGTGTCTGATCACCCCTACAGGACAGTGGTGTCAGGCTCCGGCAGAAGGAGTTATCCCCGCCTCAACTTCTCATCCACCATCTTGGCTGCTCGATGTTGGTTAATGGTGTCAGACGATATCTAGACCAAGATGAAGTTGTCAGGGCGTTGTAGTGGCTGACAGATGGTGACCGTCAGAGTGGTGGCCTAAGGGACTGATGTGTCTCCAGGTGTGTAGGAGGCACCTGGAGGACGGGTCCTACACCCCCGATCACTCCTGGGTAAGGCCACTGCCTCATCCGGATCGCCAGACTACAGGTCATCCTCGTAGCGGCGCTGTTAGACCACCAGACAGTAAGGACTCGTCCCCCTGATGATGGTACGAGGCCCCACGACCGGCCACAGGTGTTATGACTGCCAGGTTAACACTGTTCTCGTCAACTGGAGATGACTGAGTCTTCATAAATGAGAGTCGATGTACAGTATCGACTACCAATACCCTTGCAGGGGTGTGGAGACGTGAGCAACACAAGTATGCTGGCGTCAATATTGTTGAAATTGACCTCTGCCGACGGAGGTTCAGTCATGGTGTGGGCGGCAGTGTGTTGGGGCACAACTATTCAATTGAAGAAGTTTATTCAGCCTATTTAATACATATGCAAAGTGAACGACAACAGCATTGACACCTGGATAAGTACAGTACAGGGTGGGCGAGAAACAGGTGACATACAGGTGGTTCTCTACAGCCTAGTGAACCACCCTGTACTGCACACCTCCACACGACGGTACGATACACGAACAGTCCACAGGTATGACGACAACATTATTAACACCTATTAAATGGCCTCTTATGGGTGTACTAAGTCCCTGTGCAATGAGGTCAACAGTCCTTAAGCTGATACAACACGTCAGAGTCATCCTACACAAGTGAGGTGACACAACCACCACACAAGAGATGCCCAGGTGCCAGGGCTGGGAGGACACACCAAGATGACCACCAGAAGCATTTCCCCGGCGCCACCTAGAGTGTAGTAGGCTAGAGAAGGTCACATTAGTTATTAGATGTTTTTGTGATCACCTAAATGTAGGGGCACTTGTATGTTTGTCACAGCAATACTCTCGCTTCATTTTAGTTCATCACCTAGAAATACATCAATCCCCCCCTCCCTTATCAGTCGTACTGTGGCCAAGTGTGTAAATTCGTTATATATCTCAAATATTTATATCTTAATTATATTTTGTGTTGCTCTCATCACTGATTACTGGTCATGGGTGATGAGTGCCATGAGTGCCGCCGCCCTCCTCCGTGTTGTGGCACTGTGGGAGTGTCAGAGGTGTACCTGGGAGTGTCGGAGGTATTCCTGAGAGTGTCAGAGGTGTACCTGGGAGTGTCAGAGGTGTACCTGGGAGTGTCAGATGTGTACCTGGGAGTGTCTGGGGTGTACCTGGGAGTGTCTGAGGTGTACCTGGGAGTGTCA
>NW_024716518.1:0-21005 GCF_018991925.1 Homarus americanus | reverse complement strand
GGTCGTGGTTGTTAAGCAATCATGGTTGTGGTTATGATCATAGTCTTGGCTTTATAATCATAGTCTTCATTAAGCTGGCAATTATGGTCGTGGCTATGATCATAGTCGTGGCTCTATAATCAAGGTCGTGGGTGCTTATAATTATGGTCGTGGCTATGATCATAGTTGTGGTTCTATAATCATGGTCGTGGTTATTATAATCATGGTCGTGGTTGTTATAATCTTGGTCGTGGTTGTTATTATCATGCCTGTGGTTGTTAATCATGGTCATGGCTGTTGCAATCATGGTCCTGGTTTCTATAATCATGGCAGGGTGTTAGCAAATCATGGTCGTAGTTGTTATAATCATGGCTGTGGTTATGATCATAGTCGGTTGTTATAACCATGGTCGTGGTTATATCATATCGTGGTTGTTATAACTGGCGGTGTGGTTTTTATATTCATGGTCGCGGTTGTTATAACATGGTTGTGGCTGTTATAATCATGGTGTGGTTGTTATAATCATGGTCGTGGTTGTTATGTAACATGGTTGTGGCTGTTATAATCATGGTCGGGCTGTTATAACTGGCGGTCGTAGCTGATATAATTATGGTCGTGGTTGTTATAATCATAAATGTGGCTGTTATAACTCATGGCCGTATTATAATCATTTTCGTGGTTATGATCATAGTCGTGATTGTTATAATCATGGTCTTGGCTGTTATAATCAGCGGTTGTGATTGTTATAACCATGGCCTTGGTTGTTGCAATCACGTCGCGGCTGTTATAATCATGGTCGGGTGTTGGTAATCGCCGCTGATATAATCAAGGTCCTGGTTGTTATAATAAAAGCCGTGTTTGTTATAATCTTGGTCGGTTGTTATAATCATGGTCGGGTGATATAATCATGGTCGTGGTTGTTATAATCGAGGTCGTGGTTGTTATAATAATAATTGCCGGTTGTTATAATCATGGTCGTGGTTGTTATAATCATAGTAGTTTGTTGCTATAATCATGGTCGGGTGATATAAAACATGGTCGGTTGTTATAATCGTGGTCGGTTGTTATAACCTTGGTCGTTGCTGTTATAATCATGGTCGTGGCTGTTATAAATCATAGTCGTGGTTTTTATAATCATGGTCCTTGTTGTTATAATTATGGTCGGGCTGCGATCATAGTCGTGGTGGTTATAATCATGGTCGTGGTCGTTAGAATCATGTGGTCGTGGCTAGTGATCATAGTCATGATAGTTATAATCATGGTTGTGGTTTCTATAATCATGGTAGTGGTTGTTATAATCATGGTCGTGGTTGTTACAACTGGCGGTTGTGTTATGATCATAGTCTTGGTTGTGGTTATGATCATAGTCTTGGTTTTAATAATCATAGTCTTTGTTGTTATAATTATGGTCGTATATGATCATAGTCGTGGTTTCTATAATCATGGTCGTGGTTGTTATAATCATGGTCGTGGCTGATATAATCATGGTCGTGATATTTTTAATCATAGTCGTGGTTGTTATAATCATGGTCCTGGTTATGATCAAAGTCTTGGCTAAGTATAATCATGGTCGGTGTTATATTCATGGTCGGTTGATATAATCAAGTTCCTTGTTATAATCAAAGTCGTGTTTGTTGGTAATCTGGTCGTGGTTGATATAATCAGCGGTCGTGGCTGTTGGTAATCTTGGTCGTGGTTGTTATAATCATGGTCGTGGGTGATATAATCATGGTCGTGGTTGTTATAATCGAGGTCGTGGTAGTTATAATAATTCGTTGTGGTTGTTATAATCATGGTCGCGGTCATGATCATAGTCGTGGGTGTTATAATCATGGTCGTGGTTGTTATAATCATAGTCGTTGTTGTTATAATCATGGTTGTGGTTATGATCATAGTCTTGGTTTTTATAATCATAGTCGTTGTTGTTATAATTATGGTCGTGGCTATGATCATAGTCGTGGTTTCTATAATCATGGTCGTGGGTTTTATAATTATGGTCGTGGCTATGATCATAGTTGTGGTTCTTATAATCATGGTCGTGGTTATTATAATCATGGTCGTGGTTGTTATAATCTTGGTCGTGGTTGTTATAATCATGCTCGTGGTTGTTAATCATGGTCATGGTTGTTATAATGATGGTCCTGGTTTCTATAATCATCGTAGTGGGTGTTATAATCATGGTCGTAGTTGTTATAATCATGGTTGTGGTTATGATCATAGTCGTGGTTGTTATAATCATGGTCGTGGTTTTGATCATAGTCGTGGTTGTTATAATCATGGTGTGGTTGTTATAATCATGGTCGTGGTTGTTATAACATGGTTGTGGTTGTTATAATCATGGTCGTGGTTGTTATAATCATGGTCGTGGCTGATATAATCATGGTCGTGGTTGTTTTAATCATAGTCGTGGTTGTTATAATCATGGCCGTGGTTGTTATAATCATGGACGTGGTTATGATCATAGTCGTGATTGTTAAAATAATGGTCTTGGTTGTTATAATCATAGTCGTCGATTGTTATAATCATGGCCGTGGTTGTTATAATCATGGTCGTGGTTATGATCATAGTCGTGATTGTTATAATCATGGTCTTGATTGTTATAATCATATCGCGTTTTGCCAATCTGGTCGTTGCTGTTATAATCATGGTCGTGGTTGTTATAATCGGCGGTCGTGGTTAAGTTATAAGAGTGGTTGTGGTTGTTATAATCATGGTCAGATTGTTAGAATCATATTGGCGGTTATGATCATAGTCGTGGTAGTTACAACATGGTCGTGGTTATGACTGGCGTTCCCGTGGTTTATAATCATGGTCGTGGTTTCTACAATCTTGGTCGTGGGTGATATAATCATTGTCGTAGTTGTTATAATCATAGTCGTGTTCGTTATAATCATGGTCGTAGTTGTTATAATCATAGTCGTGGTTTTTATAATCATGGTCGTTGTTGTTATATTTATGGTCGTGGCTATCATCATAGACGTGGTGGTTATAATCATGGTCATGGTTGTTAGAATCATGGTCGTGGTTATGATCATAGTCGTGATAGTTATAATCATGGTCGTTGTTGTTATAATTATGGTCGTGGCTATGATCATAGTCGTGGTTGTTATAATCATGGTCGCTGCTGTTAAGTAATCATGTTCGTGGCTGATATAATCATGGCCGCTGTTATAATCAGCGGTCGTGGTTGTTAGCAATCATGGTCGTGGTTATGATCAAAAGTCGGGTTGTTTGTAATCATGGTCGTGGTTGCGATCATAGTCGTGGGTGTTGGCAATCATGGTCGTGGTTGTTATAATCATGGTCGCAGGTTGTTATAATCATGGTTGTGGTTATGATCATACGGCTGTTGGAATCATGGTCGGCTATGACTGGCAATTCTGGTTGTTACAATCATGGTGGGGTTGTTATAATCTCGTCGTGGTTGTTAAGCAACATGGTTGTGCCGTTATAGTCATGGTCGGGTTGTTATAATATGGTCGTGCTGATATAATAATGGTCGTGGTTGTTATAATCGCGAAGTCGTGGTTGTTATAATCAAGGCCGTTGGCTATAATCAGTTTCGTGGTTATGATCATAGTCGTGATTGTTATAATCATGGTCTTGGTTGTTATAACTGGGCGGTTGTGATTGTTAAGCAATCACGCCCGGTTGTTGTAATCATCAGCCGCTGTTGGCAATCATGGTCGTGGGGTGTTGGCAACGCGGTCGTGGTTGTTATAATCATGGTCGCGGTTGTTATAATCATGTTCGTGGTTGTTATAATCATGGCCGTGCTTTCAACAATCATGGTTGTGGTTTTTATAATCATGGTCGTGGTTGTTATAATCATGGTCGTGGTTGTTATAATCATGGTCGTGGTTGTTATAATCATGGTGGTGGTTATGATCATAATCGTGGTTGTTATGATCATGGTCGTGGTTATGGTCATAGTCGTGGTTGTTATAATCATGGTGTGGTTGTTATAACCATGTAGTCGCATGTTATATGGTTGTGGTTGTTATAATCATGGTCGTGGCCAGCGGCAATCTCATGGTCGCTGATATAATCATGGTTGTGGTTGTTATAATCATAGTCGTGGTTGTTATAATCATGGCCGTGGTTGTTATAATCAGTTTCGTGGTTATGATCATAGTCGTGATTGTTATAATCATGGTCTTGGTTGTTATAATCATGGTTGTGATTGTTATAATCATGGCCTTGGTTTTTGTAATCATCGTCGCGGTTGTTATAATCATGGTCGTGGGTGTTATAATCATGGTCATTGTTGATATAATCAAGGTCCTGGTTGTTATAATAAAAGTCGTGTTTGTTATAATCTTGGTCGTGGTTGTTATAATCATGGTCGTGGGTGATATAATCATGGTCATGGTTGTTATAATCGAGGTCGTGGTTGTTATAATAATTGTCTTGGTTGTTATAATCATGGTCGTGGTTGTTATAATCATTGTAGTGGTTGCTATAATCATGGTCGTGCGTGATATGTACATGGTCGTGGTTGTTATAATCGTGGTCGTGGTTGTTATAACCTTGGTCGTTGTTGTTATAATCATGGTCGTGGTTGTTATAATCATAGTCGTGGTTTTTATAATCATGGTCCTTGTTGTTATAATTATGGTCGTGGGTATGATCATAGTCGAGGTTGTTATAATCATGGTCGTGGCTATGATCATAGTCGTGGTGGTTATAATCATAGTCGTGGTCGTTAGAATCATGGTCGTGGCTATGATCATAGTCGTGATAGTTATAATCATGGTTGTGGTTTCTATAATCATGGTAGTGGGTGTTATAATCATGGTCGTGGTTGTTACAATCATGGTTGTGGTTATGATCATAGTGTTGGTTTTTATAATCATAGTCTTTGTTGTTATAATTATGGTCGTGACTATGATCATAGTCGTGATTTCTATAATCATGGTCGTGGGTGTTATAATTATGGTCGTGGCTATGATCATAGTTGTGGTTCTTATAATCATGGTCGTGGTTATTATAATCATGGTCGTGGTTGTTATAATCTTGGTCGTGGTTGTTATTATCATGCTCGTGGTTGTTAATCATGGTCATGGTTGTTATAATCATGGTCCTGGTTTCTATAATCATGGTAGTGGGTGTTATAATCATGGTCGTAGTTGTTATAATCATGGTTGTGGTTATGATCATAGTCGTGGTTGTTATAATCATGGTCGTGGTTATGATCATAGTCGTGGTTGTTATAATCATGGTGTGGTTGTTCTAATCATGGTCGCGGTTGTTTTAACATGGTTGTGGTTGTTATAATCATGGTCGTGGTTGTTATAATCATGGTCGTGGCTGATATAATCATGGTCGTGGTTGTTTTAATCATAGTCGTGGTTGTTATAATCATGGCCGTGGTTGTTATAATCATGGTCGTGGTTATGATCATAGTCGTGATTGTTATAATCATGGTCTTGGTTGTTATAATCATGGTTGTGATTGTAATAATCATGGCCGTGGTTGTTGTAATCATCGTCGCGGTTGTTATAATCATGGTCGTGGTTATGATCAAAGTCTTGGTTGCTATAATCATGGTCGTGGGTGTTATAATCATGGTCGTGGTTGATATAATCAAGTTCCTCTTTGTTATAATCAAAGTCGTGTTTTTTATAATCTTGGTCGTGGTTGATATAATCATGGTCGTGGTTGTTATAATCTTGGTCGTGGTTGTTATAATCATGGTCGTGGGTGATATAATCATGGTCGTGGTTGTTATAATCGAGGTCGTGGTTGTTATAATAATTGTTGTGGTTGTTATAATCATGGTCGTTGTCATGATCATAGTCGTGGGTGTTATAATCATGGTCGTGGTTGTTATAATCATGGTCGTGGTTGTTATAATCATGGTTGTGGTTATGATCATAGTCTTGGTTTTTATAATCATAGTCGTTGTTGTTATAATTATGGTCGTGGCTATGATCATAGTCGTGGTTTCTATAATCATGGTCGTGGGTTTTATAATTATGGTCGTGGCTATGATCATAGTTGTGGTTCTTATAATCATGGTCGTGGTTATTATAATCATGGTCGTGGTTGTTATAATCTTGGTCGTGGTTGTTATAATCATGCTCGTGGTTGTTAATCATGGTCATGGTTGTTATAATGATGGTCCTGGTTTCTATAATCATCGTAGTGGGTGTTATAATCATGGTCGTAGTTGTTATAATCATGGTTGTGGTTATGATCATAGTCGTGGTTGTTATAATCATGGTCGTGGTTTTGATCATAGTCGTGGTTGTTATAATCATGGTGTGGTTGTTATAATCATGGTCGTGGTTGTTATAACATGGTTGTGGTTGTTATAATCATGGTCGTGGTTGTTATAATCATGGTCGTGGCTGATATAATCATGGTCGTGGTTGTTTTAATCATAGTCGTGGTTGTTATAATCATGGCCGTTGTTGTTATAATCATGGACGTGGTTATGATCATAGTCGTGATTGTTAAAATAATGGTCTTGGTTGTTATAATCATAGTCGTCGATTGTTATAATCATGGCCGTGGTTGTTATAATCATGGTCGTGGTTATGATCATAGTCGTGATTGTTATAATCATGGTCTTGATTGTTATAAACATGGTTGTGGTTGTTATAATCATGGTCGTGTTTGTTATAATCATGGTCGTGGTTTCTACAATCTTGGTCGTTGTTGTTATAATCATGGTCGTGGTTGTTATAATCATGGTCGTGGTTGTTATAATCATGGTTGTGGTTGTTATAATCATGTCGTGGTTTTAGTAACGCGGTCGCTGTTGTTATAATTATGGTCGTGGCTATCATCATAGACGTGGTGGTTATAACCCGCTAATGTGGCTAGAATCATGGTCGGGTTATGATCATAGCGATGAAATATAATCATGGTCGTTGTTGTTATAATTATGGTCGTGGCTATGTGGTCGTAGTTGTTATAATTATGGTTGTGGTTATGATCATAGTCGTGGTTGTTATAATCATGGTTGTGGTTGTTATAATCATGGTCGTGGTTATGATCAAAGTCGTGGTTGTTATAATCATGGTCGTGGTCATGATCATAGTCGTGGGTGTTATAATCATGGTCGTGGTTGCTATAATCATGGTCGTGGTTGTTATAATCATGGTTGTGGTTATGATCATAGTCTTGGTTTTTATAATCATAGTCGTTGTTGTTATAATAATGGTCGTGGCTATGATCATAGTCGTGGTTTCTATAATCATGGTCGTGGGTGTTATAATTATGGTCGTGGCTATGATCATAGTTGTGGTTCTTATAATCATGGTCGTGGTTATTATAATCATGGTCGTGGTTGTTATAATCTTGGTCGTGGTTGTTATAATCATGCTCGTGGTTGTTAATCATGGTCATGGTTGTTATAATCATGATCCTGGTTTCTAAAATCATGGTAGTGGGTGTTATAATCATGGTCGTAGTTGTTATAATCATGGTTGTGGTTATGATCATAGTCGTGGTTGTTATAATCATGGTTGTGGTTATGATCATAGTCGTGGTTGTTATAATCATGGTGTGGTTGTTATAATCATGGTCGTGGTTGTTATAACATGGTTGTGGTTGTTATAATCATGGTCGTGGTTGTTATAATCTTGGTCGTGGCTGATATAATCATGGTCGTGGTTGTTTTAATCATAGTCGTTGGTTGTTATAATCATGGTCGTGGTTATGATCATAGTCGTGATTGTTATAATCATGGTCTTGGTTGTTATAATCATTGTTGTGATTGTTATAATCATGGCATGGCCGTGGTTCTTGTAATCATCGTCGCGGTTGTTATAATCATGGTCGTGGTTATGATCAAAGTCTTGGTTGCTATAATCATGGTCGTGGGTGTTATAATCATGGTCGTAGTTGATATAATCAAGTTCCTGTTTGTTATAATCAAAGTCGTGTTTGTTATAATCTTGGTCGTGGTTGTTATAATCATGGTCGTGGTTGTTATAATCTTAGTCGTGGTTGTTATAATCATGGTCGTGGGTGATATAATCATGGTCGTGGTTGTTATAATCGAGGTCGTGGTTGTTATAATAATTGTCGTGGTTGTTATAATCATGGTCGTGGTTGCTGTAATCATAGTCGTCGTTGTTATAATCATGGCCGTGGTTGTTATAATCATGGTCGTGGTTATGATCATAGTCGTGATTGTTATAATCATGGTCTTGGTTGTTATAATCATGGTTGTGGTTGTTATAATCATGGTCGTGGTTGTTATAATCATGGTCGTAGTTTCTACAATCATGGTCGTTGTTGTTATAATCATGGTCGTGGTTGTTATAATCATGGTCGTGGGTGATATTATCATTGTCGTGGATGTTATAATCATAGTCGTCGTTGTTATAATCATGGCCGTGGTTGTTATAATCATGGTCGTGGTTATGATCATAGTCGTGATTGTTATAATCATGGTCTTGGTTGTTATAATCATGGTTGTGTTTGTTATAATCATGGTCGTGGTTGTTATAATCATGGTCATGGTTTCTACAATCATGGTCGTGGTTGTTATAATCATGGTTGTGGTTGTTATAATCAGGGCTGTGGAGTCGAAGACAAAACCTTCGACTCCGACTCCGACTCCTCAAATTTTTATGCTTCCGACTCCGACTCCGACTCCGACTCCTTGGCCTATTTGTAACAACTATTTCTACCATCCTAATTGTAATTTGTATGTTGTAACCTGCATAGGTAAAAAGTAAAACACCGTGGCTATACTGCTACAGCTTTATTAATGATCTGGACGATATTTAAGAACTACAAAAAGATGATAGGCTTGACTTTCAAAGTTTCAATCAAAAGAAAAATAAATTTATTAAGAATTCAAGATATTAACTAGAAAACACCATTTACATGTATATCTAAAAGTTCGATCTCAGCATATGAATTTTGTTTAAGCTCATAATCTGATGTGGATCTAAATGATGATCCTACAATTCCTTTTAAAGTAAAGTTATATATTTATGTACATTAAAGAAATGAATACCTTATTAAGGAAAATGGATAAACCTTACATGATTAAGTTATTAAATTAAATTTGCCTTAATCTCACCAAAAACAGGTTGTAGCTAATTGTTTTGTAGCTGAGAGCCTCTGTGCAGTTTTCAACGAAACAAAATTTGATATAATTCAAAATTTCAAATGGTAAAGAAGAGACTATCGTCCAAAATTTTAGTGCTATACTGTGCCTGCTACAATAAATTCATAATAATGCTTATAAAATGGAAATAAATTCTTTTAATAATTTAAGAAAATTTGTGGGATCAGTGGAATCACTGCAATGAATATGCCTGAGTTCATATATTTGTTCTTAGGAACAGAATAGCTTCAGTCGGAGTCGGAGTCGGAGTCTGGACAATTTTACCGACTTCGACTCCGACTCCAAAAGCCGAAATTTCCTCCGACTCCTCGACTCCTACTCCGACTCCGACTCCGACTCCACAGCCCTGGTTATAATCATCGTCGTGATTGTTACAATCATGGTCGTGGTTATGATCATAGTCGTGGTAGTTACAATCATGGTCTTGGTTGTTATAATCATAGTTGTGATTGTTATAATCATGGTCGTGGTTGTTATAATCATGGTCGTGGTTTCTACAATCATGGTCGTGGTTGTTATAATCATGGTCGTGGTTATAATCATAGTCGTGGTGGTTACAATCATGGTCGTTGTTGTTAGAATTATGGTTGTGGCTATAATCATAGTCGTGGTTGTTATAATAATGGTCGTGGTTGTTATAATCATGGTCCTGGTTGTATAATCACGGTCGTGGTTGTTATAATCATGGTCGTGGTTGTTATAATCATGGTCGCGGATATGATCATGGTCGTGGTTGTTATAATCATGGTCGTGGGTGATATTATCATGGTCTTGGTTGTTATAATCATGGTCTTGGTTGTTGTAATCATGGTTCTGGTTGTTATAATCATGGTCGTGGTTGTTATAATCATGGTCGTGGTTTCTACAATCATGGTCGTGGTTGTTATAATCATGGTTGTGGTTGTTATAATCATGGTCGTGATTGTTACAATCATGGTCGTTGTTATGATCATAGTAGTGGTAGTTACAATCATGGTCGTTGTTGTTATAATTATGGTTGTGGCTATAATTATAGTCGTAGTTGTTATAATGATGGTCGTGGTTGTTATAATCATGGTCGTGGTTGTATAATCATGGTCGTGGTTGTTATAATAATGTTCGTGGTTGATATAATCATGGTCGTGGTTATGATCATGGTCGTGGTTATAATCATAGTCGTGGTAGTTACAATCTTGGTCGTTGTTGATATAATTATGGTTGTGGCTATAATCATAGTCGTGGTTGTTATAATCATGGTCGCGGATATGATCATGGTCGTGGTTGTTATAATCATGGTCGTGGGTGATATTATCATGGTCTTGGTTGTTATAATCATGGTCTTGGTTGTTGTAATCATGGTTCTGGTTGTTATAATCATGGTCGGGGTTGTTATAATCATGGTCGTGGTTTCTACAATCATGGTCGTGGTTGTTATAATCATGGTTGTGGTTGTTATAATCATGGTCGTGATTGTTACAATCATGGTCGTGGTTATGATCATAGTCGTGGTAGTTACAATCATGGTCGTTGTTGTTATAATTATGTTAGTGGCTATAATCATAGTCGTGGTTGTTATAATGATGGTCGTGGTTGTTATAATCATGGTCGTGGTTGTATAGTCATGGTCGTGGTTGTTATAATAATGGTCGTGGTTGTTATAATCATGGTCGGGGTTATGATCATGGTCGTGGTTGTTATAATTATGGTCCTGGGTGATATTATCATGGTCGTGGTTGTTATAATCATAGTCGTGATTGTTATAATCATGGTTTTGGTTGTTATAATCATGGTTGTGATTGTTATAATCATGGTCGTGGTTGTTATAATCATCGTCGTGTTTGTTATAATCATGGTCGTGTTTATGATCAAAGTCGTGGTTGTTATAATCATGGTCGTCGGTGATATAATCGTAGTCGTGGTTGTTATAATCATTGTCGTGGTTGTTATAATCATGGTCGTGGTTGTTATAATCATGGTCTTGGTTATGATCATGCTCGTGGTTTATGATCATAGTCGTAGTGTTATAATCATGGTCGTGTGATATAATCATAGTAGTGGTTTTTATAATCATGGACGTGGTTGTTATAATCATGGTCGTGGTTGTTATAATTATGGTCATGATCATAGTCGTGGTTGTGATAATCATGGTCGTGGTGTTATAATCATAGTCGTGGTTGTTATAATCATGGTCGTGATAATCATGGTCGTATAATTATGGTTGTTATAACGTGGCTATGATCATAGTCGTGGTTGTTATAATCATGGTCGTGGTTGTTATAATCAAGTTCGTGGTTGTTATAATCATGGTCGTGGTTGTTATAATCATGGTCGTGGGTGTTATAATCATGGTCGTGGTTGTTATAATCATGGTCGTGGTTGTTATAATCATGGTCGTGGTTGTTATAATCATGGTCGTGGTTGTTATAATCATGGTCGTGGTTTCTACAATCAGGGTCGTGGTTGTTATAATCATGGTCGTGGGTGATATAATGATTGTCGTGGTTGTTATAATCATGGTCGTGGTTGTTATAATCATAGTCGTGGTTTTTATAATCATGGTCGTTGTTGTTATAATTATGGTCGTGGCTATGATCACAATCGAGGTTGTTATAATCATGGTCGCGGCTATGATTATAGTCGTGGTAATTATAATCATGGTGTGGTTGTTATAATCATAGTCGTTGTTTTAATAATCATGGTCGTTGTTGTTATAATTATGTTCGTGGCTATGATCATAGTCGTGGTTGTTATAATCATGCTCGTGGTTGTTAATCATGGTCATGGTTGTTATAATCATGGTCCTGGTATCTATAATCATGGTAGTGGGTGTTATAATCATGGTCGTAGGTGTTATAATTATGGTTGTGGTTATGATCATAGTCGTGGTTGTTATAATCATGGTCGTGGTTATGATCATTGTCGTGGTTGTTATAATCATGGTGTGGTTGTTATAATCATGGTCGTGGTTGTTATAATAATGGTCGTGGTTGTTATAATCTTGGTCGTGGTTGTTATAATCATGGTCGTGGGTGATATAATCATGGTCGTGGTTGTTATAATCGAGGTCGTGGTTGTTATAATAATTGTCGTGGTTGTTATAATCATGGTCGTGGTTGTTATAATCATAGTAGTGGTTGTTATAATGATTGTCGTGGTTTTTATAATCATGGTCGTGGTTGTTATAATCATAGTCGTGGTTTTTAAAAAAATGGTCGTTGTTGTTATAACTATGGTCGTGGCTATGATCATAGTCGAGGTTGTTATAATCATGGTCATGGCTATGATCATAGTCGTGGTAGTTATAATCATGGTGTGGTTGTTATAATCATAGTCGTGGTTTTTATAATCATGGTCGTTGTTGTTATAATTATGTTCGTGGCTATGATCATGGTCGTGGTTGTTATAATCATGCTCGTGGTTTTTAATCATGGTCATGGTTGTTATAATCATTGTCCTGGTTTCTATAATCATGGTAGTGGGTGTTATAATCATGGTCGTAGTTGTTATAATCATGGTTGTGGTTATGATCATAGTCGTGGTATTTATAATCATGGTCGTGGGTATTATCATAGTCGTGGTTGTTATAATCATGGTGTGGTTGTTATAATCATGGTTGTGGTTATGATCATAGTCGTGGCTGTTATAATCATGGTCGTGGTTGTTATACCATGGTTGTGGTTGTTATAATCATGGTCGTGGTTGTTATAATCATGATCGTGGCTGATATAATCATGGTCGTGGTTGTTTTAATCATAGTCGTGGTTGTTATAATCATGGCCGTGGTTGTTGTAATCATCGTCGCGGTTGTTATAATCATGGTCGTGGTTATGATCAAAGTCTTGGTTGCTATAATCATGGTCGTGGGTGTTATAATCATGGTCGTGTTTAATATAATCAAGTTCCTGTTTGTTATAATCAAAGTCGTGTTTGTTATAATCTTGGTCGTGGTTGTTATAATCATGGTCGTGGTTGTTATAATCTTGGTCGTGGTTGTTATAATCATAGTCGTGGGTGATATAATCATGGTCGTGGTTGTTATAATCGAGGTCGTGATTGTTATATTAATTGTCGTGGTTGTTATAATCATGGTCGTGGTTGTTATAATCATAGTAGTGGTTGGTATAATCATGGTCGTGGGTGATATAATCATGGTCGTGGTTGTTATAATCGTGGTCGTGTTTGTTATAATAATTGTCGTGGTTGTTATAATCATGGTCGTGGTTGTTATAATCATAGTCGTGGTTCTTATAATATTGGTCGTTGTTGTTATAATTATGGTCGTGGCTATGATCATAGTCGAGGTTGTTATAATCATGGTCGTGGCTATGATCATAGTCGTGGTAGCTATAATCATTGTGTGGTTGTTATAATCATAGTCGTGGTTTTTATAATCATGGTCATTGTTGTTATAATTATGGTCGTGGCTATGATCACAATCGAGGTTGTTATAATCATGGTCGTGGCTATGATTATAGTCGTGGTAATTATAATCATGGTGTGGTTGTTATAATCATAGTCGTTGTTTTAATAATCATGGTCGTTTTTGTTATAATTATGTTCGTGGCTATGATCATAGTCGTGGTTGTTATAATCATGCTCGTGGTTGTTAATCATGGTCATGGTTGTTATAATCATGGTCCTGGTTTCTATAATCATGGTAGTGGGTGTTATAATCATGGTCGTAGTTGTTATAATCATGGTTGTGGTTGTTATAATTATGGTCGTGGTTATGATCAAAGTCGTGGTTGATATAATCATGGTCGTGGTTATGATCATAGTCGTGGGTGTTATAATCATGGTCGTGGATGTTATAATCATGGTCGAGGTTGTTATAATCATGGTTGTGGTTATGATCATAGTCGTGATTGTTATAATCATGGTCGTGGTTGTTATAATCATGGTCGTGGTTGTATAATCATGGTCGTGGTTGGTATAATCATGGTCGTGGTTATGATCATGGTCGTGGTTGTTATAATCATGATCGTGGGTGATATTATAATGGTCGTGGATGTTATAATCATAGTCTTGATTGTTATATTCATGGTCTTGGTCGTTATAATCATGGTCGTGGTTATGATCAAAGTCGTGGTTGTTATAATCATGGTCGTGGTTATGATCATAGCTGTGGGTGTTATAATCATGGTCGTGGTTGTTATAATCATGGTCGTGGTTATGATCATAGCCGTGGGTGTTATAATCATGGTCGTGGTTGTTATAATCATCGTCATGGTTATGATCATATTCGTGGTTGTTATAATCATGGTGTGGTTGATAAATCATGGTCGTGGTTGTTATAACATGGTTGTGGTTGTTATAATCATGGTCGTGGTTGTTATAATCATGGTCGTGGCTGATATAATCATGGTCGTGGTTGTTATAATCATAGTCGTGGTTGTTATAATCATGGTCGTGGTTGTTATAATCATGGTCGTGGTTGTTATATTCATGGTCGTGGTTATGATCATGGTCGTGGTTGTTATAATCATGGTCGTGGGTGATATTATAATGGTCGTGGTTGTTATAATCATAGTCGTGATTGTTATAATCATGGTCTTGGTTGTTATAATCATTGTATTGATTGTTATAATCATGGTCGTGGTTGTTGTAATCATCGTCGTATTTGTTATAATCATGGTGGTGGTTATGATCAAAGTCGTGGTTTTTATAATCATGGTCGTGAGTGTTATAATCATAGTAGTGGTTATTATAATCATGGTCGTCGGTGATATAATCGTAGTCGTGGTTTTTATAATCATTCTTGTGGTTGTTATAATCATGGTCGTGGTTGTTATAATTATGGTCCTGGTTATGATCATGCTCGTGGTTTATGATCATAGTCGTAAGTGTTATAATCATGGTTGTGGGTGATATAATCATAGTAGTGGTTTTTATAATCATGGATGTGGTTGTTATAATCATGGTTGTGGTTGTTATAATTATGGTCGTGGCTATGATCATAGTCGTGGTTATTATAATCATGGTCGTGGTTGTTATAATCATGGTCGTGGTTGTTATAATCATGGTTGTGGTTGTTATAATCATGGTCGTGGTTGTTATAATCATGGTCGTGGTTTCTACAATCATGGTCGTGTTTGTTATAATCATGGTCGTGGGTGATATAATCATGGTCGTGGTTGTTATAATCATAGTCGTGGTTGTTATAATCATGGCCGTGGTTGTTAATCATGGTCATGGTTGTTATAATCATGGTCCTGGTTTCTATAATCATGGTAGTGGGTGTTATAAAAATGGTCGTTGTTGTTATAATCATGGTTGTGGTTATGATCATAGTCGTGGTTGTTATAATCATGGTCGTGGTTATGATCATAGTCGTGGTTGTTATAATCATGGTGTTTTTGTTATAATCATGTTCGTGGATGTTATAACATGGTTGTGGTTGTTATAATCATTGTCGTGGTTGTTATAATCATGGTCGTGGCTGATATAATCATGGTCGTGGTTGTTATAATCATAGTCGTGGTTGTTATAATCATGGCCGTGGTTGTTATAATCATGGTCGTGGTTATGATCATAGTCGTGATTTGTATAATCATGGTCTTGGTTGTTATAATCATGGTTGTGATTGATATAATCATGGCAGTGGTTGTTGTAATCATCGTCGCGGTTGTTATAATCATGGTCGTGGTTATGATCATAGTCTTGGTTGCTATAATCATAGTCGTGGGTGTTATAATCATGGTCATGGTTGATATAATCAAGTTCCTGTTTGTTATAATCAAAGTCGTGTTTGTTATAATCTTGGTCGTGGTTGTTATAATCATGGTCGTTTTTGTTATAATCTTGGTCGTGGTTGTTATAATCATGGTCGTGGGTGATATAATCATGGTCGTGGTTGTTATAATGGAGGTCGTGGTTGTTATAATATTTGTTGTTGGTTGTTATAATCATGGTCGTGGTTGTTATAATCATAGTAGTGGTTGTTATAATCATGGTCGTGGGTGATATAATCATGGTCGTGGTTGTTATAATCATGGTCGTGTTTGTTATAATGATTGTCGTGGTTTAATTTATAATGTGGGTCATTGGTTATGATCATGGCAAATGGGTGTTATAATCATGGTCGTAGTTGTTATAATCATAGTGGTAAGGATTTATGATCATAGCCGTGGGTGTTATAATCGCCAATTTGTGGTTGTTATGATCATAGTCGTGGTTGTTATAATCATATTCGTGGTTGTAATAATTATTGTCGTGGTTGTTATAATCATTGTCATCGTTGTTATAATCATGGTTGTAGTTGTTATAATCATGGTCGTGGGTTTTATAATCATGGTCGTGGCCGTTATAATCATGGTCGTGGTTGTTATAATCATGGTCGTGGCTGTTATAATTATGCTCCAGGATGTTATAATCATGGTCATGGTTATGATCATAGTCGTGGTTGTTATAATCATGAATTGTGGTTGTTATAATCGCTAATTAAGTGATTGTTTATAACATGGTTGTGGTTGTTATAATCATGAATTAAGTAGTTGTTATAATTATGGTCGTGGCTATGATCATAGTCGTGGTTATTATAATCATGGTCGTGGTTGTTATAATCATGGTCGTGGTTGTTATAATCATGGTTGTGGTTGTTATAATCATGGTCGTGGTTGTTATAATCATGGTCGTGGTTTCTACAATCATGGTCGTGTTTGTTATAATCATGGTCGTGGGTGATATAATCATGGTCGTGGTTGTTATAATCATAGTCGTGGTTGTTATAATCATGGCCGTGGTTGTTAATCATGGTCATGGTTGTTATAATCATGGTCCTGGTTTCTATAATCATAGTAGTGGGTGTTATAATGATGGTCGTTGTTGTTATAATCATGGTTGTGTTTATGATCATAGTCGTGGTTGTTATAATCATGGTCGTGGTTATGATCGTAGTCGTGGTTGTTATAATCATGGTGTGGTTGTTATAATCATGTTCGTGGTTGTTATAACATGGTTGTGGTTGTTATAATCATTGTCGTGGTTGTTATAATCATGGTCGTGGGTGATATAATCATGGTCGTGGTTGTTATAATCATAGTCATGGTTGTTATAATCATGGCCGTGGTTGTTATAATCATGGTCGTGGTTATGATCATAGTCGTGATTGTTATAATCATGGTCTTGGTTGTTATAATCATGGTTGTGATTTGTTATAATCATGGCCGTGGTTGTTGTAATCATCGTCGCGGTTGTTATAATCATGGTCGTGGTTATGATCAGAGTCTTGGTTGCTATAATCATGGTCGTGGGTGTTATAATCATGGTCGTGGTTGATATAATCAAGTTCCTGGTTGTTATAATCAAAGTCGTGTTTGTTATAATCTTGGTCATGGTTG
Organism: Homarus americanus; assembly: GCF_018991925.1. Classification (NCBI taxonomy): domain Eukaryota; kingdom Metazoa; phylum Arthropoda; class Malacostraca; order Decapoda; family Nephropidae; genus Homarus; species Homarus americanus. Next base: position 3,614 of record NW_024716518.1, on the reverse strand, counting down.
TTATAATCATGGTCGTTTTTGTTATAATCTTGGTCGTGGTTGTTATAATCATGGTCGTGGGTGATATAATCATGGTCGTGGTTGTTATAATCGAGGTCGTTGTTGTTATAATAATTGTCGTGGTTGTTATAATCATGGTCGTGGTTGTTATAATCATAGTAGTGTTTGTTATAATCATGGTCGTGGGTGATATAATCATGGTCGTGGTTGTTATAATCGTGGTCGTGTTGGTTATAATGATTGTCGTGGTTGTTATAATCATGGTCGTGGTTGTTATAATCAAAGTCGTGGTTTTTATAATAATGGTCGTTGTTGTTATAATTATGGTCGTGGCTATGATCATAGTCGAGGTTGTTATAATCATGGTCGTGAATTTGATATAATCATAGTAATTAGTTGTTATAATCATAGTCGTGGTTGTTATAATCATGGTCGTGGTTGTTATAATCATAGTCGTGGAAGTTATAATCATGGTTGTTGTTGTTATAATTATGGTCGTGGCTCTGATCATAGTCGTGGTTGTTATAATGTTGGACGTGGTAGTTATAATCATGGTCGTTGTTGTTATAATTATGGTCGTGGCTCTGATCATAGTCGTGGTTGTTATAATGTTGGTCGTGGTTGTTATAATGATGGTCGTGGGTGTTATAATCATGGTCGTGGTTATGATCATGCCCGTGGTTTATGATGATAGTCGTAGGTGTTATAATCATGGTCGTGGGTGATATAATCATGGTCGTGGGTGATATAATCATAGTCATAGTTGTTATAATCATAGTCGTTTTTGTTATAATCATGGTCGTAGTTGTTATAATCATAGTCGTGGTTTAATTATTCATGGTCGTTGTTGTTAAAATTATGGTCGTGGCTATGATCATAGTCGTGGTGGTTATAATCATGGTTGTGCTTGTTAGAATCATGGTCGTGGTTTTGATCATAGTCGTGATAGTTATAATCATGGTCGTTGTTGTTATAATTATGGTCGTGGCAATGATCATAGTCGTGGTTGTTATAATCATGGTCGTGGTTATGATCATAGTCGTGGTAGTTATAATCATGGTGTGGTTTTTATAATCATGGTCGTTGTTGTTATAATTATGGTCGTGGCTATGATCGTAGTCGTGGTTGTTATAATCATGGTCGTGGTTGTTATAATCATGGTCCTGGTTGTTATAATCATGGTCCTGGTTTCTATAATCATGGTCGTGGGTGTTATAATTATGGTCGTGGCTATGATCATAGTCATAGTGGTTATAATCATGGTCGTGGTTGTTAGAATCATGGTCGTGGTTATGATCATAGTCCTGATAGTTATAATCATGGTCGTTGTTGTTATAATTATGGTCGTGGCTACTATCATAGTCGTGGTTGTTATAATCATGGTCGTGGTTGTTATAATCATAGTCGTGGTAGTTATAATCATGGTCGTTGTTGTTACCGTCTGTAGTGCGTTGTTGTTATAATTATGGTATTAATCTGATCATAGTCGTGGTTGTATAGTGTTGGTCATTAGTAGTTATAATCATAGTGCGTTGTTGTTATAATTATAATAGTGCGTGGCTCTGATCATAGTACATTGGTTGTTATAATGTTAGAGGCGTAATTTGTTATAATGATAATTAAATGGAATGTTATAATCATAGTGCGTAGTTATGATCCTTTAAGTAATGGTTTTTATAGTGATAGTAAATCATGGTCGTGGTTGTTAAAATCATGGTCGTGGTTATGATCATAGTCGTGATAGTTATAATCATGGTCGTTGTTGTTATAATTATGGTCGTGGCTATGATCATAGTCGTGGTTGTTATAATCATGTCGTTGTTGTTAAAATCATGGTCGTGGTTTATACAATCATGGTCCTGGTTTCTATAATCATGGTAGTGGGTGTTATAATCATGGTTGTGGTTATGATCATAGTCGTGAGTGTTATAATCATGGTCGTGGTTGTTATAATCATGGTCGAGTTTGTTATAATCATGGTTGTGGTTATGATCATAGTCGTGGTTGTTATAATCATGGTCGTGGTTATGATCATAGTCGTGGGTGTTATAATCACGGTGGTGGTTGTTATAATCATGATCGAGGTTGCTATAATCATGGTCGTGGTTGTTATAATCATTTTCGTGGTTATGATCATAGTCGTAATTGTTATAATCATGGTCTTGGTTGTTATAATCATGGTTGTGATTGTTATAATCATGGCCGATGGTTGTGGTTTTGATCATAGTCGTGTTTGTTATAATCATGGTCGTGGTTATGATCATAGTCGTGGTTGTTATAATCTTGGTGTTGTTGTTATAATCATGGTCGTGGTTGTTATAATACGGTTGTGTTTGTTATAACTGGTGTCGGTTTTTATAATCATGGTCGTGGCTGATATAATCATGGTCGTGGTTGTTATAATCATAGTCGTGGTTGTTATAATCATGGCTGTGGTTGTTATAATCATTTTCGTGGTTATGATCATAGTCGTGATTGTTATAATCATGGTCTTGGTTGTTATAATCATGGTTGTGATTGTTATAATCATGGCCGTGGTTGTTGTAATCATCGTCGCGGTTGTTATAATCATGGTCGTGGGTGTTATAATCATGGTCGTGGTTGATATAATCAAGGTCCTGGTTGTTATAATAAAAGTCGTGTTTGTTATAATCTTTTTCGTGGTTGTTATAATCATGGTCGTGGGTGATATAATCATGGTCGTGGTTGTTATAATCGAGGTCGTGGTTGTTATAGTAATTGTCGTGGTTGTTATAATCATGGTCGTGGTTGTTATAATCATAGTAGTGGTTGCTATAATCATGGTCGTGGGTGATATAAACATGGTCATGGTTGTTATAATCGTGGTCGTGGTTGTTATAACCTTTGTCGTGGTCGTTATAATCATGGTCGTGGTTGTTATAATCATAGTCGTGGTTTTTATAATCATGGTCGTTGTTGTTATAATTATGGTCGTGGCTATGATCATAGTCGAGGTTGTTATAATCATGGTCGTGGCTATGATCATAGTCGTGGTGGTTATAATCATGGTCGTGGTTGTTAGAATCATGGTCGTGGTTATGATCATAGTCGTTGTATATAGATATGTGAACACGCCTGACGCCAGGACTCTGTTACCATTCATTGTACCATTTATTCACATGTCTGTATAACTACATATTATTATAGCATGTCTGATGTCTATGCTTATGTCTAATGCCTATGTTCACTTACTATGTCCCGATGTACTATGTCTGTACCGCGCTAGTCGAGTAATTAGAAGACCTCATTTATTGTCCTAGTAATGTCTAGCAACTCTCCTTGCCTTGCTAGCTAACATCCCTCAGATCGGCTTCGGCCTGCCTACGACGTGGAGTTCCTTGTGCTGGCTCCTGTTCCTGTACCGGTTGGTTATCCTGCCAAGTCTTGTACCACTTATTGAATATATCTACTGCTCGTGCTATTGGAGTTTGAAGAACCTTGTCTAGGATTTCATCACACCACATGGCGCAGTTGAGTAGCTCCAACACGACAGTTGACAAGTTGCAAGAGCCGGCCTCGTCTGTTTCCCGGCCTCCTCTGTTTCCCGCCCAGAAGATATACAGCAATACGCAACTGGAACGGAAGCATACTGA
>NW_024716517.1:0-10447 GCF_018991925.1 Homarus americanus | reverse complement strand
TTTAATAAACTACCTCCACTATTAAACTATCTCAACTAAGAAACCACCTCAACTAATAAACCACCTCCTCTAAGAAAGTACCTCCACTAATAACCCACCTCAATTAATAAACTATATCCACTAAATTGTATGTAAGTGCAACTGCTGCCAACGTTTAAATGTTGTTGTTCAATTGAAAATAATTGTCCCCAAGATGTTTCTCAGTGTCTAAACATTTTCTTCAATATCTAACATTACTTCTTTAACTTATAGTTACCGAAATAAATAACATAAAATCCAAACTGCAGTACGAAAACCTTATAAAATATGACTAGAACCAGCCAAACTCTTGCGACCATAGAATAATTCTTAGTAAAAATAATAAAGCTACGTTTCGTTGTTTCGCTTTGCCTATATATATATATATATATATTTATATATATATATATATATATATATATATATATATATATATATATATATATATATATATATATATATATATATTTTTTTTTTTTTTTATACGCCTAATTCTCTTAATTTCTATTGTTGACCCAGAGAACACTTGAAAATATTACGATCAACAGTACAACACATCTGATTCACTGAGTGATAACCACGTCTGTGATAGTTATAAGGTTATGGTTTACTTGGTTACGATCACCTGATGTAAATATGTACTTTTTATATTGTGTGCGGTTACTAATATTGCTCTTTATTGCAGAAAATATATTGGATAAACTGTGAGCAAACTTATGAGGGAGTACTGAAGGCGATCAAAGACAAAGACTCGGTAATTTTTTTTATGGGAAGGAGGTCAGTCTTGACAAGTACCCACCTGCAGGACGCTTCTGGCCGGACATTCCTCCACTGGCTAGCAGAGCTCGGAAACGCTGTCGTGGTAGAGCACCTCATGTCATTTCATCGATTATACCCCAATGTGGTGACCTGGGCTGGCGAGACTCCTGCTGACCTCGCACGACGAGCAGGCCATCGCGATGTACTGCGGAATTTCAGCAGCAACAACAATCACAGGTTAGCGACAAATATATATATATATATATATATATATATATATATATATATATATATATATATATATATATATATATATATATATATATATATATATATATATATATATATATATGCAAGTAAATCACTGTAGGTGTGTGTGAGAATACAAACTAAGGTGTATATATACTGATCCCAAGCCCACCCATGACCATAAGAATATCTTAATATTACCATTTCACAAAAATTTCTCACACATTCCTTCACAACTAAAAACCTTGAACGTCAATGTGGCATTTAAAAACTCATGCACTGTTAAACAAATGTTAATCAAGAACTCCCCTAACAACACAATTGGTTGCATTTATAAAGTTCCTTGCAAGGAATGTAATATGTTTTACTTAGGCCAGACACGTAAAGATCTTGCAACTAGAATTAAACAACACAAACACAGTGTCAGGACAGGCCAGGAATCTAATGCTCTGTTTGTTCATTTGAGGGATAACAAGCATTGCATTGACTGGGATAATGCCTCCTCAATATTACCTTGTAATTCAATTGATAGTAGGAACATCATAGAATCTAGTCTTATTAAACATACCGAAGCATTCAACATGAATTTGAGTAATGGCATGTACAAGCTGGACAATTTTGTAATTAAGAAGATTTGTAACCAGGTGAGAAGGTCGGGTCACCTTACCATCTGACCTGACCACCAACCATTGTGTGCTATTTAAAGATTAGTAGGGTCATTACCTAATACCTGACCATTGTGGACCTGGACTCACCCTCCTCTGTATATATACACCTTGGTTTGTATTTCTCTTTAGTCTGTACTCATCCCTGAAGATGTGAATTACACGAAAGCGCTTGGGAACTTCGTGTTTTCTTCTTTCCTTGTGGTTATCAGCACATATATATATATATATATATATATATATATATATATATATATATATATATATATATATATATATATATTGTTACGAACCCCTCCACCCAGCACTACGAACCACGCCATCTATTGTCTTGATCTACCTACCCAGCACCACGAACAACGCCATCTAGGGACGAGACACGAGTATGACTCGTCTTAGTTAACACTCCGGGGTTTCCCTTCTCCATATCCTGGTTGTTGCGTCACTTCCTCCAAGTCTTCTTTGTGAGCTCCAATTCGAGGAGAGAGGACTTGGCTCTGGGAAGTGACCACAGGATCATCTATCCTCTAAACCTACGGACAGTGACTACCTACCGTCTTCTACAATACTCAGCCTTACTCGTCAGCCATCTCAGCTCCTCACTTAAGTACTTGTATCTTGTATTGCCTCCCCCACGTCCACTTGCTTCAAGATTGTTTTATGTTTTATTAATATGTATATACTGTTAATGTTTAGGTTAAGTTTGGTTAAGGGTAATTTATAAGCTGAATATTTTGTTAAGGGATTTATGGTACTCTATTATATACAACGAAAACTCGCATCCTTTGTCTACCCTTTTATAGTCCGATTGTCTTTGTTTGTTTTTTTATTGTTGTTACCTGTTGGGATCTGGGTAGACGTGTAACTATATTCTAAATCCCCAACTCGTAACAAATGGCGACCGTGACAGGACTCGACCTTAAGTACCATATTCCTTCCTCCCTTGTTACTCAGTGTTAATTATTCCTCCCAGTCACTTCTGTTCACAATTGCTTTACGGTAGTTTAAAGTTTCCTTCATATGTGTGTGCATATATTGGTATTATCGTATAGTAAGAGTGACAGACGTAGGATATTAGGTTCCAAGTGTCATAAGGCTTACCTGTTATTACACGTGGCAGTCGTGTAGTAAGTCTTATCGAGTGTAGGGAAGAATCCGGATCTGTTTAATGCCGTACCCTCACTCCAGAGTAGGCTGTTCCATAGTCACTAGTTTAGGGTGAAGTGATATCTTGGGACGCCCCGCTCTACCAGGACCCCATAATTATAAAGCCTCAATTATTGTTCTTCTCATTATCTCATTCGGGGTCAATAATCTGTTTACTCAAGGGTTGTTAATCCGGATCTTTATATAAAATGCCGTAATACGCCCTTCCTCTTTCAAGTATCTCAGGGTTGTTAATCCGGATCTTTATATTAATGCCGTAATACGCCCTTCCTCTTTCAAGTATCTCAGGGTTGTTAATCCGGATCTTTATATTAATGCCGTAAAACGCCCTTCCTCTTTCAAGTGTCTCAGGGTTGTTAATCCGGATCTTTATATAAATGCCGTAATACGCCCTTCCTCTTTCAAGTATCTCAGGGTTGTTAATCCGGATCTTTATATTAATGCCGTAATACGCCCTTCCCCTTTCAAGTCTCTTATCCTTATCTAAGGATCTTCTCAGAAGAACAATAATCATAAGTGTAATTTCCCTAGGTATAACTTGGTTAGTTTCCGGGACTTTCTGGTTATCCACTGCCGTGATATTTTCTAGGGTTATCCACTTATCTTATCTTTTGACCATTAGTTAATTTATCCTATTTTTCTTAACAATGGCCACCTCAGGTTTTGATCTCCAGGATTTTATTGAAAATCCTTCCGTAGCTAAATTACGTGTTAATATCCTGAAGAAAGAATGGAAAGAAATAGCCAACTATTATAATATCCCATTTTCACAGCAACTGACTAAGGAAATGTTAAAAAATCATGTGATTGAAGTGCTGGTTCAACATGAAGTTTTAAAAGAATCCGCTGTTGACAGATTAACGCCCATGTCCAAGAAACTTCAACCACTATCCACCACCCCTCCTCACTCAGAAGTTGCTTCAGGTCTGGCTAGCCCTCAAGAAAAAACACAAAGAGTAGACGCCTTAGAACTAGAACGAGCTAGGTTCGAGTTCCAAATCAAAATGAAAGAACTAGAGTTGGAACAGGCCAAGTTGGAGCAGCAGGCCAAGTTGGAGCCTGAAGAAAGGTCGGAACAGGCCAAGTTGCAGCATGAAGAAAAGTTGGAACAGGCCAAGTTGGAACAGGCCAAGTTGGAGCAAAAGTTGGAGCATGAGGGAAGGTCGGAACAGGCCAAGTTGGAGCATGAGGAAATGATGGAATGGGCCAAGTTGGAGCAGGAGGTTAGACTGAAAGAACTACAGGTAAGAGAGATAGAAGTCACCTTAACATCGGAGTTTAGATCAAAAGAAGTGGCATTAAGAGAGAAACTAGCTGCTTTTAACCCTGCTACTGCTTCTTCCCTTGTTCCCGGGTGTGATGAATCCGATATGGACGGGTCATTTAGGACTTTTGAGAAAATAGCCGGGAAGAATGAGTGGCCAAAGGACCAGTGGGTGTCAGTGTTAGTTCCTAAATTATATGGTAAGGCTCGTAGAGTTTATAACTGTTTAGACCAGACTGATGACTATGATAACGTAAAAAAGAATATCCTCACCTCTTATGCTATCACGCCAGATGGATACTGGCAGAAGTTTCGTAAACTAACCAAACCATTTTCCCCACACCTTGTTGAGTTTGCTCAAGAAAAGCTTCGGTTTTTAAGAAGTGGTTAGAGGTTGAGCAGAGACTCTACATTTCAGATTTAAATTGGTAGTCCTGGAGGAGTGGAAGAGCAAGATACCATTTCACATTCCAGCGCATGTGGAGGAGCGTGGAGAGGTTAATTTAGGGCGTGCTGCTGAGCTGGCTGATACAAGACATGGAGCAGGAGTCACTGGGCAGTAGAGAACGTGGTACTTCCCTTATATGTTAGGTCCTCCTCTGATGATAAACTTTGGGGAATGTGAGTGGTAGGTCGAAAGGTCCCACACCTACCCCTCCTGATGCAACCAAGTTTACTTGTTCTTACTGTAAAAACCCAGGCCATACGATCCAGACTTGTAAACACCCAAGTGTCGAATTGCTAAAAGTAGTTCCCTGGATCCCAAATTCAAACCAATAGCAACCACCAATGTGGAAAGGCCCCATCAGGATCTCTTCTCTTCATTCACCTATGAGGGAAAAATTTCAATCATAGAGGGGTCTCGTTCTTTCCCTATTCGTATACTACGTGATACGGGCGCATCACAATCTATCCTCCTGTTTAACGTCATTCCTGATATATCTACCGCATTTACTAATGAGAGTGTTCTAATTTCGGATCTCTCATCCCATTCTTCCTATCCTTTAGCTAAAGTACACCTCCAATGTCCCTTGATTACTGGGGAAGTGCAAATAGCCATAAGGAAAGACCCAATGCCTGTGTGCGGCATTCATTTATTATTGGGTAATGACTTGGTAGGAGATCTAGTGGTTCCTAACATAAAGACAGTCGACTCTCCCTTACCTGTCAACTCCACCACTGACCTTAAAGAAACTATTCCTCATCTTTTCCCATCTTGTGCTGTCACCCGGTCACAGAGTGTGCGAAATGGGCCCTCTTCATCTAAAACCACCTCTAATATCTTCCTACCCACAGAAGATCTGTACAATAAGACCATTAGTAAGGATGAGCTCGTTAAAGCCCAACAATCTGATCCATCTTTGAATAAACTTCACCATGCAGCAGTTGAGGGTAAAGATTTTAACACCCTTCCGTGTTTTTATTATCATGAAGGGGTTTTGATGAGGGCCTATAGGCCCCCTGAGCTTGCCCAGCTAGACACGTGGTCTGAAATACATCAAGTGGTAATTCCCACCTCAGTCAGACCAGCATTAATTGCCCTTGCCCATGATGGTATTTCAGGACATTTGGGAATCCTGAAAACATATAAAAAGCTCCTCCAACACTATTATTGGCCTGGACTTAGGAAGGATGTGTCAAAGTACCTAAAATCTTGTCATATTTGTCAAATGGTAGGAAAACCAAATGAAAGTATACCAGCAGCTCCCATTAAGCCCATCCCAGTATTTTCTACACCATTTGAAAAGATTGTTGTGGATTGTGTGGGCCCATTACCAAAGACTAAGAAGGGAAATCAATTCCTGCTCACAGTTATGGATACCAGTACACGTTATCCTGAGGCTTTTCCCCTTAAAAGCATCACTTCAAAAAACGTAATCAAACATCTTTTGCACCTTTTCACTTCAGTGGGCATTCCTAAAGAGATCCAATCCGATCAGGGCACCAATTTTACGAGCAATCTTTTCAAACAGGTGATGAAAGACCTCAGTGTGGACCATTGTACATCTTCGGCTTACCACCCACAATCCCAAGGTTGCTTGGAACGGTTCCATCAAACTTTCAAATCAATGCTCAAAAAATACTGTATAGAACACCAAAAGGAATGGGATGAAAGCATAGACTTGTTACTCTTTGCCATCAGGGAATGTCCCCAGGAGTCATTGGGTTTCTCCCCGTTCGAGTTACTATATGGGAGACAAATTAGGGGACCCCTTAAAATAGTAAAGGAGCTGTGGTTTGACACTCCATCTATTAAGCCCGCAACAGTTTCCCAATACATTGACACTTTAAGGGACAAATTAACTGAAGTCCGAACCATTGCTCAGTCAAACTTAAAAAAAGTCCAAGAAAAAATGGTGAAGTCCCAACCTAAATTAGTTAAAAGATCATTTTCTCCAGGTGACAAAGTGTTACTCTTTCTACCCATTCCAGGCTCTCCCCTTAAAAGCAAGTTTACTGGTCCCTATATAGTTGCTAATAAACTATCTCCTCTCAACTATATAGTCCATACTCCTGATCGCAGAAAAGATTCACAACTTGTTCACATTAATCTCATGAAACTTTACCATTCCAGGCAGTCAGAGGAAGACATCCCAGAGGCTATAAGTCAACCTGTATTGCATACGGTTTTGTCAGGGCCGGAGCCGGAGACAGATGACATGGACCTATTGGAGAATTTAGACTTCCCTCTACCTAAAGAAAACCCTGCTAACAGTCACATACTCAACAACTTGGATGAGTATTTTTCTGTTTTGAATCCATCTCAAGCAAAAGATCTCACTAAGTTATTATCAACATTTCCTGAAGTCACGTCAGACCTCCCAGGGTTTTGCAATATACTTAAACATGATATTAAGCTAATCTCAGATGATGTACAACCCATTAGGCAATCAGCCTATCGACTAAATCCACAAAAAAAAGAGATTATGAAAAAGGAGGTAGATTTTTTGTTAAAACATAACTTAGCTGAGCCTAGTACCTCCCCCTGGGCTTCACCTTGCCTTCTCATTCCAAAACCCGATGGCACTTTTCGTTTCTGTACCGATTATCGTAAAGTGAACCAGGTCACTGTCTCAGACTCCTACCCTTTACCTTTGATTGAAGATATAATAGACAGCATAGGCTGTGCCAAATTTATCAGTACCGTGGACCTGTTGAAAGGATATTATCAAGTGGGACTCACGGATAGGGCAAAAATAATCTCGGCATTTATAACTCCATTTGGTCTTTTTCAATATTTGGTTATGGCGTTTGGCTTTTCTAATGCTCCGGCCACATTCCAGAGGGCCATCAACTACCTTATTCAGGACCTAGGTGGGACATTCGCCTACCTGGATGACCTGGTGGTGGTGTCGGACAGCTGGGACGAACATCTGGTGCGTTTGGAGATACTGTTTGCACGACTGCAAGAGACTGGATTCACCATAAACCTGGCTAAATCTGCTTTTGGCCGGGCCTCAGTGACTTACCTGGGACATATCGTTGGGCATGGTATGGTGAGACCCAAGGACGCAAACGTTAGAGCCATCTTGTCCTTCCCCACTCCAAGGACGAGGAAGGAACTCATGCGCTTCCTGGGGATGTGCGGCTACTACCGTCGGTTCTGCAGTAACTTCTCCAGCGTGGCCGGACCCCTCACAGACCTTACCAGTTCTGCAGTCCCTTACATCTGGAACCAGAAGTGCGACCAGTCTTTCCACCGCCTCAAAGCCTTCCTTGCCTCCAAGCCTGTAGTCCACCCCCCTGACTACACCTTGCCCTTCCATCTGCAAATCGACGCTAGTGGTGTCGGAGTGGGGGCTGTGCTCCTACAACCCGACCCAACCACTGATGTCCTTCACCCTGTGGCATACTACTCCGCCAAGTTGAAAAAACATCAGACCAACTACTCGACCATAGAGAAGGAGGCCCTGGCTCTGGTGTTGGCAATAAAGAAGTTTGAATGTTACCTCCAGTCTTGCCCACAAACAACCCTAGTCTTCACCGACCATAACCCACTCACGTTCATCCAAACCAACAAGACCTCCAACCAGCGAATCCTCCGCTGGGCTCTCCTCACCCAGCCCTATAATCTACAAGTCCGGCACATAAAGGGGGTCGACAACCTGATTGCAGACTCCTTATCCCGAGCTCCAGTGGAAATGCAGCAGCTACTCTCCAGACGCACCAGTTGATCACCTCCTTCGCGACCGCGCTACAGAGGTCTTTGGAGGGGGGGTGTGTTACGAACCCCTCCACCCAGCACTACGAACCACGCCATCTATTGTCTTGATCTACCTACCCAGCACCACGAGCAACGCCATCTAGGGACGAGACACGAGTATGACTCGTCTTAGTTACCACTCCGGGGTTTCTCTTCTCCATATCCTGGTTGTTGCGTCACCTCCTCAAAGTCTTCTTTGTCAGCTCCAATTCGAGGAGAGAGGACTTGGCTCTGGGAAGTGACCACAGGATCATCTATCCTCTAAACCTACGGACAGTGACTACCTACCGTCTTCTACAATACTCAGCCTTACTCGTCAGCCATCTCAGCTCCTCACTTAAGTACTTGTATCTTGTATTGCCTCCCCCACGTCCACTTGCTTCAAGATTGTTTTATGTTTTATTAATATGTATATACTGTTAATGTTTAGGTTAAGTTTGGTTAAGGGTAATTTATAAGCTGAATATTTTGTTAAGGGATTTATGGTACTTTATTATACACAACGAAAACTCGCATCCTTTGTCTACCCTTTTATAGTCCGATTGTCTTGTTTTTTTTTTTTGTTACCTGTTGGGATCTGGGTAGACGTGTAACCATATTCTAAATCCCCAACTCGTAACAATATATATATATATATATATATATATATATATATATATATATATATATATATATATATATATATATATATATATATATATATATATATATATATATATATATATATATATACACACAGTTGAGGAGGGTGAGATCAAGTCCACAATGGTCAGGTCACTAGGTAGTGACCCTACTAATCTTCAAAAGCACCGCAGCAGTTGGTAGTCAGGTCAGAGGGTAAGATGACCCAACCTTCTCACCTGGTTACAAATCTTCTTAATTACGAAATTATCCAGTTTGTACATACCTTAACTCAAATTCATGTTGACGGATTCGGTATGTTTAATGAGACTGGATTCTATAATGTTCCTACTGTCAATTGAATTACAGGGTAATATTAAGGAGGCATTATCCCAGTCAATGCAATGCTTGTTATCCCTCAAATGAACAAGCAAAGCAATGGATTCCTGGCCTGTCCTAACACTATATTTATGTTGTTTAAGTCTTTTTCCTTTTGGTTATCAGCACACACACACACACACACACACACATACATATATATATATATATATATATATATATATATATATATATATATATATATATATATATATATATATATATATATATATATATATATATATATATATATATGAAGAAAGACTGGAAAAGCTAGGGCTTACATTCATTAGAGAGGCGTAGAGTTAGGGGGAGATAGTGATAGAGGTGTACAAGTGGGGTAAGTGGGATTAACAAGGGTAAAATGGAAGATGTTCTAAAGCTCAGTACTAAATTTGAAATAACTAGAACAAATGGCTTTAAATTAGATAAATTCCGATTCAGAAAGGATATAGGTAAGCACTGGTTTGGTAATAGAGTTGTGGATATGTGGAATAGGCTACCGAGTGCTATAGTAGGATCGGGGACGCTAGGGAGCTTCAAGACGAAGTTGGATAGGCACATGGAAGTGCTGGGATGGGTGTGAAAGGGATCTGCCCTGTATGGGCCAGTCGGCCTCCTGCAGTATCCCACTTTCTTATGTTCTTATGTTATGTTCTTATATATATATATATATATATATATATATATATATATATATATATATATATATATATATATATATATATATATATATATATATATATATATGTCTTGAATAAAGACGAAAGCTAAGGTGATTGTTATGCCACCACTCCTCTTTTATCAAGATTCTGCCACTAGTCAAAATAAGAGGCGGGGCTTGATCGTGATAGCATTGAGAAACACCCCTGCCACTAGTGGTCACATCTATAAGCAGGGTAAACCTCATAACAATTCGTATTTCCTCCCCAGGTTCTGAATAGTAAGCCTCATTAAATCCAACTAAATGGGTTTCATAGTGAGGAGAAATCATACACTCCATAAATGAGCATAAGACATAAAAGAACGTATATACTAGGTACATGCACTTGATCAGTACAAAAAGTATACACCACTTATCTCAACAATAATATCCTGAGTCCAGACCAAGTGAGCTACAAC
>NW_024716516.1:0-8757 GCF_018991925.1 Homarus americanus | reverse complement strand
GTACAATAGCCTTCGTATAATAGCACTTGTACACTAACGTTTGATTGCTAACACTTGTACATTAACCGTTGTTTACTAACACTTAATACACTAACTTTTGTTTACTAACACCTGTACACTAACCTTTGTTTACTAACACCTGTACACTATTTTTTGTTTACTAACACCTGTACACTAACTTTTGTTTACTAACACCTGTACACTAACCTTTGTTTACTAACACCTGTACACTAACCGTGTTTGCTAACACCTGTACACTAACCTTTGTTTACTAACACCTGTACACTATTTTTTGTTTACTAACACCTGTACACTAACCGTGTTTACTAACACCTGTACACTAACTTTTGTTTACTAACACCTGTACACTAACTTTTGTTTACTAACACCTGTACACTAACCTTTGTTTACTAACACCTGTACACTAACCTTTGTTTACTAACACCTGTGCACTAACCTTTGTTTACTAACACCTGTACACTAACCTTTGTTTACTAACACCTGTACACTATTTTTTGTTTACTAACACCTGTACACTAACTTTTGTTTACTAACACCTGTACACTAACCTTTGTTTACTAACACCTGTGCACTAACCTTTGTTTACTAACACCTGTACACTAACCGTGTTTGCTAACACCTGTACACTAACGTTCGTTTACTACCATTAAATTTTATAGCCTTTAAGTCTTGTACTCTTGGTAATATATAAGTACATTATCGGATGAATTAGCATCCTGCCAAGGTGGTGGAGTGACCCACTAGCTGCTGAATGTTAAGACTCAGGATAATATATACAGTATACCACAAAGACAGTCAGTAGTACAATACTTCTAATACAACAGCCGCCAGTAAAACTCTTAGAAGAAGACGCTTTAATAATATGTCGTGATACAGAGACTAACACATAGCAGCTGACCAGTGAGGACGTGTACTACTGACGGCGTTGTGTCCTCCTGGCCAGTGAGGACGTGTACTACTGGCAGCGTTGTGTCCTGGCCAGTGAGGACGTGTACTACTGGCAGCGTTGTGTCCTGGCCAGTGAGGACGTGTACTACTGGCAGCGTTGTGTCCTGGCCAGTGAGGACGTGTACTACTGACGGCGTTGTGTCCTCCTGACCAGTGAGGACGTGTACTACTGGCAGCGTTGTGTCCTGGCCAGTGAGGACGTGTACTACTGACGGCGTTGTGTCCTCCTGGCCAGTGAGGACGTGTACTACTGGCAGCGTTGTGTCCTGGCCAGTGAGGACGTGTACTACTGACGGCGTTGTGTCCTCTGGCCAGTGAGGACGTGTACTACCTGGCAGCGTTGTGTCCTGGCCAGTGGACGTCATCACTGCAGCAGCGTTGTGTCCTGGCCAGTGAAGGACGTGTACTACTGACGGCGTTGTGTCCTCCTGACCAGTGAGGACGTGTACTACTGACAGCGTTGTGTCCTCCTGACCAGTGAGGACGTGTACTACTGGCAGCGTTGTGTCCTGGCCGGTGAGGACGTGTACTACTGATGGCATTGTGTCCTCCCTGGCCAGTGAGGACGTGTACTACTAACGGCGTTGTGTCCTCCTGGCCAGTGAGGACGTGTACTACTGACGGCGTTGTGTCCTCCTGACCAGTGAGGACGTGTATACTACCCGACGGCGTTGTGTCCTGACCGAGTGAGGACGTGTACTACTGGCAGCGTTGTGTCCTCCTGGCCAGTGAGGACGTGTACTACTAGCGGCGTTGTGTCCTCCTGGCCAGTGAGGACGTGTACTACTGGCAGCGTTGTGTCTGGCCAGTGAGGACGTGTGTACTACTGGCGGCGTTGTGTCCTGGCCAGTGAGGACGTGTACTACTGGCAGCGTTGTGTCCTGGCCAGTGAGGACGTGTACTACTGACGGCGTTGTGTCCTCCTGACCAGTGAGGACGTGTACTACTGACGGCGTTGTGTCCTCCTGACCAGTGAGGACGTGTACTACTGACGGCGTTGTGTCCTCTGGCCAGTGAGGACGTGTACTACTGGCGGCGTTGTGTCCTGGCCAGTGAGGACGTGTACTACTGATGGCATTGTGTCCTCCTGGCCAGGGAGCCACTACCTGTCCTCCTGGCCAGGGAGCCACTACCTGTCCTCCTGGCCTGGGAGCCACTACCTGTCGTCCTGGCCAGGGAGCCACTACCTGTCCTCCTGGCCAGGGAGCCACTACCTGTCGTCCTGGCCAGGGAGCCACTACCTGTCGTCCTGGCCAGGGAGCCACTACCTGTCGTCCTGGCCAGGGAGCCACTACCTGTCCTCCTGGCCAGGGAGCCACTACCTGTCCTCCTGGCCAGGGAGCCACTACCTGTCCTCCTGGCCAGGGAGCCACTACCTGTCCTCCTGGCCAGGGAGCCACTACCTGTCCTCCTGGCCAGGGAGCCACTACCTGTCCTCCTGGCCAGGGAGCCACTACCTATCCTCCTGGCCAGGGAGCCACTACCTGTCCTCCTGGCCAGGGAGCCACTACCTGTCCTCACTGACTTATATATAAAACTATGAACAAGAAAATATATTATACGTGGCTCATATAAATTCTAAGGTTAAATTATTGACATTGATAAAGAAACAGTTTATTTAACCAGAAAAACACAGATACAGAGTGGATAATAATAACAATATTAACATGGCTGAGCCAGTTGAGAACCTGAGCTCTCCTGTAGGCACCTGATATATACTGTACATTTATCTCAAGGAAGTATTATGTAACATTTAGTATCATCTGGAATAGTACACATAGCATGATGGTAGTAAGAACACATGAGAATGTTACCACGATTATCACCACTTTATTTATTTACGTAATTATTTTATTTAATGTTTCATATATTCTTTTTTTTACATTTATATTATAAGTATATACATATTTTACAGTGGAGTTGATATACATTAATCTGATAAGTGTGAAGAGAAACAGTGACGGTAAATATATAATTATTGCAATGGTAATTTCTATCTATGGCTGACAAAGTGTAGGTCCGTTTAGGTAAAGGTGACGAAATGACATTACAGTAGTACAGTACAACATATCAATATTTGTGTTGTAATTTATCTTCCTCGTCTACTTTAAGAATATTGTTGTTATAAGTATTATATTACAACCTTTTTTATAGATATCTCTTTGGTGTATGAGTGTTTTACTGAATGGTATTAGTGTGTTTGTATATATTGAGTGTTTAGGTCGACAGTGATAATAAACTATGATACGGAGGCTTGTAGCTGTTAACAGAGAGATTGTATGGCCGGGTACAGCAACACACAGAAAACTTGCTGTAAGTTCCGCATAAAGCTGTGGATCTCTGGCGTTACAGTATGTAGGTTCAATATTTTTTGGTCAAAGAATAAACGATTTCAAAATTGATGTTTTCAAATTAAAAAATAAATCTTTTGCGCAATATTGTTATTTTAATATAATTTCGGAACTGTTAAATATTTACTTTTAATTGAACCTTAGTTTGGAATATTTGCTAGGCCAATACATGTTAGTTTTTGACATTAACTATTTTAGAATTAGAAAAATTAACCCAAAAAAAATATGCTATAAAAAATTGCTATTAACTTTTTTTTTTTTTTGAAGATTATATTTTTTGGGGGTTACAATATGGAAAATTTAAGAAGGTCACTGCATATAAATTTTTAAAAATAAATCTCTTGCAGTTTGTAGATAAATATAAGAGTTTATATATTGGTGCGCTAAATATTATATATATATATTTTTAAACTTATTTTGAGGCATGGTTACTCATAAAAATATTTTACTAAAGTATAAAACATTTGTAAAGTTACTAAAATACTTTCTGAAAGTTTTTAAATGAGAAAATAAAGAACAAATAAGCATTGACAGTTTAAAATAATTATTATTGTTAAATTCACAAAACTTTTAAACTATTATCGTTAATATCTTGAGTTAGGAAAGTTTTTGAAGGCCACCGTAGGTACGTTTCTGAAAAATATTATAGAAATTAATAAAAAAATAATAAAATTAGATAAAAGTAGTTGCTGTATCAAACGCCGCTGCCCGCTTTGTTTTGTAGTTCCGCTGTACTACTGTAATATTGGACTCTGTTACAGTATTTGCCTGTTTGTACCCCTCACATAATGTACTTTGTTATCTAGATAAATTCCTCATTCAAATTAAACTGTTGAAATTCCTATCCATAAATACGAATACATCAAACAATTGCTTTTTGTTTTAGACGAAGTAAAATGGTCAAGACTATAGTGATATTACCTGAGATTAGCCGTGTTTTGTTTTTTTGCTGTTGTTAATTTGTTTTAATTTTTGTTTTTGATGTTTTTTGTTAATTTGCGCTTTTATTGTTGTTGTGGTTATTGTGTTTGTTGTTGTTGTTGATGTTTTTGTAGTTGTTGTTGATGTTGATAATGTTGTTAATATTGTTGGTAATATTTTTGTTGTTATTATTGTTGTTAATGTTGTTAATATTGTTGTTAATATTTTTGTTGTTATTGTTGTTGTTATTGTTGTTAATATTGTTGTTGTTAATGTTGTTGTTAATATTTTTTTTATTGTTGTTGCTGTTGTTATTTTTGTAGTTGTTGTTGTTGTTGTTGTTGTAAGGTGTTTTGACGCCACAGTGACCAGAGCCATTAAGCGCCTTTCACTAAGTTACTACAACACTACTTGACAAATCCCTTAAAATTAAACTTATATAAACATAACTTAACACTTCATATCTTTGTTAATATTTAAACAATTAATAAGATAGTCTCTTAAAAATGCGATACAACAAAGACATTTACAAACAAATACTTAAAAACAAAATCTTAATTCCTTAATAAGACACTAAATTAGGATAATTATAAACAGACACCAAACAAAGACAATTACTAATAAACAGGCACTGAACAAAGACAATTACTAATAAACAGACACCAAACAAAGACAATTACTAATAAACAGACACTAAACAAAGACAATTACTAATAAACAGACACCAAACAAAGACAATTACTAATAAACAGACACCAAACAAAGACAATTACTAATAAACAGACACCAAACAAAGACAATTACTAATAAACAGACTCCAAACAAAGACAATTACTAATAAACAGACACCAAACAAAGACAATTACTTATAAACAGACACCAAACAAAGACAATTACTTATAAACAGACACCAAACAAAGACAATTACTTATAAACAGACACCAAACAAAGACAATTACTAATAAACAGACTCCAAACAAAGACAATTACTAATAAACAGACTCCAAACGAAGACAATTACTAATAAACAGACTCCAAACAAAGACAATTACTAATAAACAGACTCCAAACAAAGACAATTACTAATAAGCAGACACCAAACAAAGACAATTACTAATAAACAGACACCAAACAAAGACAATTACTATAAACAGACACAAACAAAGACAATTACTAATAAACAGACACTAAACAAAGACAATTACTAATAAACAGACATAAACAAAGACAATTACTAATAAACAGACACCAAACAAAGACAATTACTAATAAAAAGACACCAAACAAAGACAATTACTTATAAACAGACACCAAACAAAGACAATTACTTATAAACAGACACCAAACAAAGACAATTACTAATAAACAGACTCCAAACAAAGACAATTACTAATAAACAGACTCCAAACGAAGACAATTACTAATAAACAGACTCCAAACAAAGACAATTACTAATAAACAGACTCCAAACAAAGACAATTACTAATAAGCAGACACCAAACAAAGACAATTACTAATAAACAGACACCAAACAAAGACAATTACTAATAAACAGACACTAAACAAAGACAATTACTAATAAACAGACACTAAACAAAGACAATTACTAATAAACAGACACTAAACAAAGACAATTACTAATAAACAGACACCAAACAAAGACAATTACTAATAAAAAGACGCAAACAAAAGACAATTGCAGCAAACGAAGACGCAAACAAAGACAATTACTAATAAACAGACACTAAACAAAGACAATTACTAATGACAGACGCAAACAAAGACAATTACTAATAAACAGACACCAACAAAGACAATTACTAATAAACAGACACTAAACAAAGACAGTTACTTATAAACAGACGCAAACAAAGACAATTACTAATAAGCAGACGCAAACAAAAGACAATTACTTCTAAACAGACCTGCCAAACAAAGAAGACAATTACTAATAAACAGACACTAAACAAAGACAATTACTAATAAACAGACACCAAACAAAGACAATTACTTATAAACAGACACTAAACAAAGACAATTACTAATAAACAGACACTAAACAAAGACAATTACTAATAAACAGACACTAAACAAAGACAATTACTAATAAACAGACACCAAACAAAGACAATTACTAATAAACAGACACTAAACAAAGACAATTACTAATAAACAGACACTAAACAAAGACAATTACTAATAAACAGACACTAAACAAAGACAATTACTAATAAACAGACACTAAACAAAGACAAATTACTAATAAACAGACACCAAACAAAGACAATTGCTTATAAACAGACACTAAACAAAGACAATTACTAATAAACAGACACCAAACAAAGACAATTACTTATAAACAGACAATTCAACAAAAGACACTACTATTAAATAGACACTAAATGATAATTATTTATATTGATACTAAAACAAAGGATAACATAATAAACAGACACTAAAATAAAGACACATAATAAACAGACACTCAAAACAAAAATATTAAATATTTAAACAGACACTCAAACAAAGACAATGGCTAATAAACAGACACCAAAATAAAGACAATTACTAATAAACAGACACTAAACAAAGACAATTACTAATAAACAGACACTAAACAAAGACAATTACTAATAAACAGACACCAAACAAAGACAATTACTAATAAACAGACACCAAACAAAGACAATTACTAATAAACAGACACCAAACAAAGACAATTACTAATAAACAGACACTAAACAAAGACAATTACTAATAAACAGACACTAAACAAAGACAATTACTAATAAACAGACACTAAACAAAGACAATTACTAATAAACAGACACTAAAAACAAAGACACGACAAATATACCCGTAAACAGGATAATACAATAAACAGACATCAAACAGCGATACTCATTATAAAAGAGATGAATAAATGATAATTAATTATAAAATGGTACACACTAAAATAAAGATACCAGTAAAATATTAATTAAACAAACATTAAATAATAAACAGGATACTAAACAAAATATTAAATATTAATAAAATGATACTAAACAAAAGTATAATTACTAATAAAACAGACAACCAAACAAAGACACTACTTATGTTTATTACTCAAAACAAAGACAATTAATAAAACAGGATACTAAACAAAGATACCACATAAAATAATATATTAATTAAACAAAGATAATTTACTAATAAACAGACACAGATACTATAAACAGACACTCAAAACAGTAGATAACATAAGAAGGACACCAAACAAAGACAATTACTTATAAACAGACACCAAACAAAGACAATTACTAATAAACAGACACTAAACAAAGACAATTACTTATAAACAGACACTAAACAAAGACAATTACTAATAAACAGACACCAAACAAAGACAATTACTAATAAACAGACACTAAACAAAGACAATTACTAATAAACAGACACCAAACAAAGACAATTACTAATAAACAGACACTAAACAAAGACAATTACTTATAAACAGACACTAAACAAAGACAATTACTTATAAACAGACACCAAACAAAGACAATTACTAATAAACAGACACTAAACAAAGACAATTACTAAGAAACAGACACCAAACAAAGACAATTACTAATAAACAGACACTAAACAAAGACAATTACTAATAAACAGACACTAAACAAAGACAATTAATTATAAACAGACACTAAACAAAGACAATTACTAATAAACAGACACTAAACAAAGACACTACTAACAACAGATTCAAACAAAGACAATTACTAATAAACAGACACACCAAAATAAAGACAACATTAATAAACATATACTGAAAATGCGAAAGACAGCTACTAGAAAACAGAGACCAAACAAAGATGTAATTACTAATAAATGACACTCAAACAAAGACACTACTTATAAAACAGACACCAAAACAAGAATACGAATAAAACAGACACTAAACAAAGATAATTGATGGTAAATGATGATTTCAACAAAAAGATAACACAAGGAACAGACACCAAACAAAGATACACATTAAACAGGACACTTAAAATGAAAAGATAATTACTTTTTAAGTAATAAACAGCAGACACCAAACAAAGATAATTACTAATAAACAGACTAAACAGCGATAATTATTATAAACAGATTACTCAAACAAAGACAATTTGATGAGAAACAGGATACCCAAACAAAGACAATTACTAATAAACAGACACTAAACAAAGACAATTACTAATAAACAGACACCAAACAAAGACAATTACTAATAAACAGACACTAAACAAAGACAGTTACTAATAAACAGACACCAAACAAAGACAATTACTAATAAACAGACACTAAACAAAGACAGTTACTAATAAACAGACACTAAACAAAGACAATTACTAATAAACAGACACTAAACAAAGACAATTACTAATAAACAGACACCAAACAAAGACAATTACTAATAAACAGACACTAAACAAAGACAATTACTAATAAACAGACTCCAAACAAAGACAATTACTAATAAACAGACACC
>NW_024716515.1:0-10810 GCF_018991925.1 Homarus americanus | reverse complement strand
ACTTTGTTATACTCGATCGGGGGACTTTGTTTTACTAAATCAGGGGGCTTTGTTATACTCGATCAAGGGACTTTGTTAAACTCGATTAGGGGCCTTTATTATACTCGATCAAGGGCCTTTGTTATACCCGATCAGTGGACTTTGTTATACTCAAACAGGGGACTTTCTTATACTCGATCATGGGACTTTGTTATACTTGAAAGGGGACTTTGTAATATTCGATCAGGGGGGCTTTGTTATACTCGATCAGGGGACTTTGTTATACTCGACCAGGGGACTTTGTTATACTCGATCAGGGGGCTTTGATATACTCGATCAGGGGTCTTTGTTTTACTCGATGACAGGACTTTGTTATACTCGATGATTGGGCTTTGTTATATTTGATTAGGTGACTTTGTTATTCTCGATGAGGGGCATTTGTTATACTCGATCAAGGGTCTTTGCTATACTCGATGAGAGGACTTTGTTAGACTCGATTAGGGGCCTTTGTTATAATCGATCAGGGGACTTTGTTATACTCGATTAGAGGGATTTGTTATACTATATCATGGGCTTTTGTTATAATCGAAGAAGGGGAATTTGGTATACTCGATCATGAGAATTTGTTATACTCGATCAGGGCCTTTATTATACTTGACCAGGGGGTTTGATATACTCGATCAGGGGACTTTGTTATACTCGGTCAGGGAGCTTTATTATACTCGATCAGGAGACTTTGTTATACTCGATCGGGGGACTTTGTTTTACTCGATCAGGGGGCTTTGTTATACTCGATCAAGAGACTTTGTTATACTCGACCAGGGGACTTTGTTTTACCCTATCAGGGACTTTGGTATACTCGATCAGGGGACTTTGTTATACTCAAACAGGGAACTTTGTTATACTCGATCAGGGGGCTTTGTTATACTCGATCAGGGGATATTACTATACGCGACCAGGGAACATTGTTATACACGATCAGGGGATATGTTATACTCTATCAGGGGATGTGTTATACTCGATCAGAGGACTTTGTTATACTCGATCAGGAGGCTTTGTTACACTCAACCGGGGGCCTTTGTTTTACTCGATGAGGGGCCTTTGTTATACTCGATCAAGTGACTTTGTTATAATCGATCAGGAGACTATGGTATACTCGACCAGTGGGCTTTGTTTTCCTCGATCAGGGGACTTTGTTATACTCCATCAGGGTCATTGTTATCCTCCATCAGGGGCCTTTTTATACTCGACCAGGGGACTTTGTTATACTCGATCAGGGGACTTTGTTATACTTGAAAGGGGACTTTGTTATACTCGATGATTGGGCTTTGTTATACTCGATCAGGGGACTTTGTTATGCTCAACCAGGGTCCTTTGTTATGGGCGACCAGTGGCCTTTGTTATACTCGATCAGGGGGCTTTTTTATATACGATTAGGTGACTTTGTTATTCTCGATGAGGGGCATTTGTTATACTCGATCAAGAGCCTTTGCTATACTCGATCAGAGGAATTTGTTAGACTCGACTAGTTGCCTTTGTTATAATCGATCAGGGGACTTTGTTATACTCGATTAGAGGGATTTGTTATACTATATCAGGGCTTTTGTTTTAATCGAAGAAGGGGAAATTGGTATACTCGCTCATGAGAATTTGTTATACTCGATCAGGGCCTTTATTATACTTGACCAGGGGGGTTTGATATACTCGATCAGGGGACTTTGTTATACTCGGTCAGGGAGCTTTATTATACTCGATCAGGGGACTTTGTTATACTCGATAAGGGGACTTTGTTATACTCGATCAGGGGGCTTTGTTTTCCTCGATCAGGGGACTTTGTTATACTCCATCAGGGTCTTTGTTATACTCCATTAGGGGCATTTGTTACACTCGAATAGGGGTCTTTGTTATACTCGATCAGGGGGCTTTGTTATACTCAACCAGGGGAACTTTGTTATACTCGATCAGGTGGCTGTGTTATACTCGACCTGGGGTCTTTGTTATGCTAGACCAGGGGCCTTTGTTATGCTCGATAAGGGGACTTTGTTATTCTCGATCAGGGGCCTTGGTTATACTCGACCAGGGGACTTTGTTATACTCGACCAGGGGACTTTGTTATACGCGATCAGGGGCCTTGGTTATACTCGACCAGGTGACTTTGTTATACTCGACCAGGGGAATTTGTTATACTCGACTAGGGGAATTTTTTATACTCGATAACAGGACTTTGTTATACTCGATCAGGGGAGTTTGTTATACTCGATCAGGGGATGTGTTATACTCGATCACGGTACTTTGTTATACTCGATTAGGAGGCTTTGTTATACTCAACCGGGGGCTTTGTTATACACGACCAGGGAACTTTGTTATACTCGACCAGGGTAACTTGTTATACGAGACTAGGGGACTTTGTTATACTCGATGAGGGAATTTGTTATATTCGATCAGGGGACTTTGTTATTCTCGATCCGGGGTCTTGGATATACTCGACCAGGGGACTTTGTTATACTCGACCAGGGGACTTTGTTACACGCGACCAGGGGACTTTGTTATACTCGATGAGGGGAATTTGTTATACTCGACTAGGGGACTTTGTTATACTCGATAACAGGACTTTGTTATACTCGATCAGGGGACTTTGTTATACTCGATCAGGGGCCTTTGTTATACTCGACCATGGGCCCTTGTTATACTCAACCAGGGGACTTTGTTATACTCGATCAGGGGAATTTGTTATACCCGACCAGGGGACTTTGTTATACTCGATCAGGGGAATTTGTAATACTCGACCAGGGGACTTTGTTATACACGACCAGATAACTTTGTTATACTCGATCAGAGGGCTTTGTTATACTCGATCAAGGGACTTTGTCATACTCGACCAGGAGACTTTGTTTTACTCGATTAGGGGACTGTTCTATATTCGATCAGGGGACTTTGATATACTCGATTAGGGGCCTTTATCATACTCGATCAAGGGCCTTTGTTATACTCGATCAGAGGACTTTGTTATACTCGATCAGGAGACTTTGTTATACTTGACCAGGGGACTTTGTTATACTCGATCAGGGGGCTTTGTTATACTCGATCAGGTGACATTACAATACTCGACCAGGGAACTTTGTTATACACGATCAGGGGATATGTCTTACTCGATGAGGGGATGTGTTATACTCGATCAGGGGACTTTGCTATACTCGATCAGGATGTCTTTGTTACACTCAACCGGGGGCCTTTGTTATACTCGATGAGGGGCCTTTGTTATACTCGATCAAGGGGCTTTGTTATATTCGATCAGGGGACTTTGTTTTACTCGATCTGGGGGCTTTGTTTTCCTCGATCAGGGGACTTTGTTATACTCCATCAGGGTCTTTGTTATACTCCATCAGGGGCCTTTGTTATACTCGACCAGGGAACTTTGTTGTACTTGATCAGGGGAATTTGTAATATTCGATTAGGGAGGCTTTGTTATACTCGACCAGGGGCCTTTGTTATGCTCGATAAGTGGACTTTGTTATACTCGATCAGGGCCTTTGTTATACTCGATCAGGGGACTTATCAGGGACTTTGTTATACTCGATGAGGGGCCTTTGTTATACTCGATCAGGGGGCTTTGATATACTCGATCAGGGGACTTTGTTATACTCGATCAGGGTATTTGTTATACTCGATGATTGGACTTTTTTATACTCGATCAGGGGATTTTGTTATACTCGACCAGGGTCCTTTTTTATGCTCGACCCATGGCCTTTGTTATACTCGATCAAAGGGCTTTGTTATATTCGATTAGGGGATTTTGTTATACTCGATGAGGGGCATTTGATATACTAGATCAAGGGCCTTTGCTGTACTCGATCAGGGGACTTTGATATACTCGAGCAGTGGGCTTTGTTATACTCGACCAGGGGCCTTTGTTATGCTCGATCAGGGGACTTTGTTATACTCGATTAGGAGCCTTTGTTATACTCTATCAGGGGCTTTTATTATACTCGAACCAGGGGAATTGTTATATTCGATCATGAAACCTTGTTATACTCGACGAGGGGCCTTTGTTATGCTCGATAAGGGGACTTTGTTATACTCCATCAGGGGCCTTTGTTATACTCGATCAGGGTACTTTGTTATACTCGATGAGGGGCCTTTGTTATACTCGACCAGGGGACTTTGTTATACTCGATCAGGGGACTTTGTTATACTCGATGAGGGGGCTTTGATATACTCGATCAGGGGACTTTGTTATACTCGATCAGGGGACTTTGTTATACTCGATGATTGGACTTTGTTAAACTCGATCAGCGGACTTTGTTATACTCAACCAGGGTCCTTTGTTATGCTCGACCAGTGGCATTTTGTTATACTCGATCAGGGGGCTTTGTTATATTCGATTAGGGGACTTTGTTATACTCGATGAGGGGCATTTGTTATACCCGATCAAGGGCATTTGCTATACTCGATCAGGGGACTTTGTTAGACTCGATTAGGGGCCTTTGTTATACTCGATCAGGGGACTTTGATATACACGATTAGTGGGCTTTGATATACTCGACCAGGGGCCTTTGTTATACTCGATCAGGGGCCTTTGTTATACTATATCAGGGGCTTTTGTTATACTCGAACCAGGAGAATTTGTTATACTCGATCATGAGACCTTGTTATACTCGAACAGGGCCTTTTTTATGCTCGACCAGGGGGGTTTGATATACGCGATCAGGGGACGTTGTTATACTCGATTAGGGGTCTTTGTTATACTCGAGCAGGGTGCTTTGTTATGCTCGACCAGTGGCCTTTGTTATACTCGATAAGGGGGCTTTGTTGTATTCGATTAAGTGACTTTGTTATACTCTACCAGGGGCCTTTGTTATGGTCAACCAGGGGACTTTGTTATACTCAATCAGGGGACTTGTTTTACTCGATCAGGGGGCTTCGTTTTCCTCGACCAGGGGACTTTGTTATACTCGATCATGGGACTTTGTTATACCTGATTTGGGGACTTTGTAATATTCGATGAGGGGGGCTTTGTTATACTCGACCAGGGGCCTTTGTTATGCTCGATAAGGGGACATTGTTATACTTGATGAGGGGCCTTTGTTTTACTCGATCAGGGGACATTACTATACTCGACCAGGTAACTTTTTTTTACACGATCAGGGGATATGTTATACTCGATCAGGGGACTTTGTTATACTCAGTCAGGAGGCTTTGTTATACTCAACCCGGGGCCTTTGTTATACTCGATCAGGGGAATTTGGTATACTCGATCAGAGGACTTTGTTATACTCGATCAGGGGGCTTTGTTATATTCAACCAGGGGACTTTGTTATACTCGATCAGGTGACTTTGTTATACTCGATCAGGGGTCTTTGTTATGCTCGATCAGGGGACTTTGTTATACTCGATCAGGGGTCTTTGTTATACTCGATTAGGGGGGGCTTTGTTTTCCTCGATCAGGGGGCTTTGTTATACTCCATCAGTGTCTTTGTAATTCTCCATTAGGGGCCTTTGTTATACTCGACCAGGGGACTTTGGTATTTTCGATCAGGGGACTTTGTTATACTTGATCAGGGGACTTTGTATTATTCGGTCAGGGGGGCTTTGTTATGCTCGACCAGGGGCCTTTGTTATGCTCGATAAGGGGACTTTGTTATACTCGATTAGGGGGGGCTTTGTTTTCCTCGATCAGGGGACTTTGTTATACTCCATCAGGGTCTTTGTTATTCTCCATTAGGGGCCTTTGTTGTACTCGACCAGGGGTTTTTGTTATTTTCGATCAGGGGACTTTGTTATACTAGATCAGGGGACTTTGTATTATTCGGTCAGGGGGGCTTTCTTATGCTCGACCAGGTAACTTTGTTATACACGATCAGGGGATGTGTTATACTCGATCAAGGGACTTTGTTATACTCAGTCAGGAGGCTTTGTTATACTCACCCCGGGGCCTTTGTTATACTCGATCAGGGGCATTTGGTATACTCGACCAGGGGACTTTGTTATATACGACCATTGGACTTTGTTATATTCGATCAGAGGGCTTTGTTATACTCGATCAGGGGACTTTGTTTTACTAGATCAGGGGGCTTTGTTATACTCGATCAAGGGACTTTGTTAAACTCGATTAGGGGCCTTTATTATACTCGATCAAGGGCCTTTGTTATACCCGATGAGTGGACTTTGTTATACTCGATCAGAGGACTTTGGTATACTCGATCAGGGGACTTTATTATACTCAAACAGGGGACTTTGTTATACTCGATCAGGGGGCTTTGTTATACTCGATCAGGGGATATTACTATACTCGACCAGGGAACTTTGTTATACACGATCAGGGGATAAGTTATACTCTATCAGGGGATGTGTTATACTCGATCAGGGGAATTTGTTATACTCGATCAAGAGGCTTTGTTACACTCAACCGGGGGCCTTTGTTTTACTCGATCAGGGGGCCTTTGTTATACTCGATCAAGAGACTTTGTTATACTCGATCAGGGGACTTTGGTATACTCGATCAGGGGGCTTTGTTTTCTTCGATCAGGGGACTTTGTTATACTCCATCAGGGTCATTGTTATCCTCCATCAGGGGCCTTTCTTATACTCGACCAGGGGACTTTGTTATACTCGATCAGGGGACTTTGTTATACTTGAAAGGGGACTTTGTAATATTCGATCAGGGGGCTTTGTTATACTCGATCAGGGGACTTTGTTATACTCGACCAGGGGACTTTGTTATACTCGATTAGGGGCTTTGATATACTCGATCAGGGGACTTTGTTTTACTCGATGAGAGGACTTTGTTATACTCGATGATTGGGCTTTGTTATACTCGATCAGGGGACTTTGTTATACTCGACCAGGGTCCTTTGTTATGGTCGACCAGTGGCCTTTGTTATACTCGATCAGGGGGCTTTGTTATATTCGTTTAGGTTACTTTGTTATATTCGATGAGGGGCATTTGTTATACTCGATCAAGGGCCTTTGCTATACTCGATCAGAGGACTTTGTTAGACTCGATTAGGGGGCTTTGTTATAATCGATCAGGGGACTTTGTTATACTCGATTAGAGGGATTTGTTATCCTATATCAGGGGCTTTTGTTATAATCGAAGAAGGGGAATTTGGTATACTCGATCATGAGAATTTGTTATACTCGATCAGGGCCTTTATTATACTTGACCAGGGGGGTTTGATATACTCGATCAGGGGACATGTTATACTCGGTCAGGGAGCTTTATTATACTCGATCAGGGACTTTGTTATACTCGATCGGGGGACTTTGTTTTACTCGACCAGGGGGCTTTGTTATACTCGATCAAGGGACTTTGTTATACTCGACCAGGGGACTTTGTTTTACCCTATCAGGGTCTTTGGTATACTCGATTAGGGGACTTTGTTGTACTCAAACAGGGGACTTTGTTATACTCGATGAGGGGGCTTTGTTATACTCGATCAGGGGATATTACTTTACGCGACCAGGGAACTTTGTTATACACGATCAGGGGATATGTTATATTCTATCAGGGGATGTGTTATACTCGATCAGGGGACTTTGTTATACTCGATCAGGAGGCTTTGTTACACTCAACCGGGGGCCTTTGTTTTACTCGATGAGGGGCCTTTGTTATACTCGATCAAGGGACTTTGTTATACTCGATCAGGGGACTATGGTATACTCGATCAGGGGGCTTTGTTTTCCTCGATCAGGGGACTTTGTTATACTCCATCAGGGTAATTGTTATCCTCCATCAGGGGCCTTTGTTATACTCGACCAGGGGACTTTGTTATACTCGATCAGGGGACTTTGTTATACTTGAAAGGGGACTTTGTAATATTCGATCAGGGGGGCTTTGTTATACTCGATCAGGGGACTTTGTTATACTCGACCAGGGGACTTTGTTATACTCGATCAGGGGGCTTTGATATACTCGATCAGGGGACTTTGTTTTACTCGATGAGAGTACTTTGTTATACTCGATGATTGGGCTTTGATATACTCGATCAGGGGACTTTGTTATACTCGACCAGGGTCCTTTGTTATGGGCGACCAGTGGCCTTTGATATACTCGATTAGGGGGCTTTTTTATATACGATTAGGTGACTTTGTTATACTCGATGAGGGGCATTTGTTATACTCGATCAAGAGTCTTTGCTATACTCGATCAGAGGATTTTGTTAGACTCGACTAGTTGCCTTTGTTATAATCGATCAGGGGACTTTGTTATACTCGATTAGAGGGATTTGTTATACTATATGAGGGGCTTTTGTTTTAATCGAAGAAGGGGAATTTGGTATACTCAATCATGAGAATTTGTTATACTCGATCAGGGCCTTTATTATACTTGACCAGGGGGGGTTTGATATACTCGATCAGGGGAATTTGTTATACTCGGCCAGGGAGCTTTATTATACTCGATCAGGGGACTTTGTTATACTCGATAAGGGGACTTTGTTATACTCGATTAGGGGGCTTTGTTTTCCTCGATCAGGGGACTTTGTTATACTCGATCAGGGACTTTGTTATACTTGATCAGTGGACTTTGTAATGTTCGATGAGGGGGGCTTTGTTATACTCGACCAGGGGCCTTTGTTATGCTCGATAAGGGACTTTGTTATACTCGATGAGGGGCCTTTGTTATACTCGATCAGGGGACATTACTATACTCGACCCGGGAACTTTGTTATACACGATCAGGGGATATGATATACACGATCAGGGGATGTGTTATACTCGATCAGGGGACTTTGTTATACTCAGTCAGGAGGCTTTGTTATACTCAACCGGGGGCCTTTGTTATACTCGATCAGGGGAATTTGTTATACTCGATCAGGGGACTTTGTTATACTCGATTAGGGGGCTTTGTTATACTCAATCCAGGGGACTTTGTTATACTCGATGAGGTGGTTTTGTTATACTCGACCACTGGTCTTTTTTTATGCTCGACGAGAGGACTTTGTTATACTCGATCAGGGGCCTTTGTTGTACTCGATCAGGGAACTTTGTTATACTCGACCAGAGGAGTTTGTTATACTCGATCATGGGACTTTGTTTTACTCGACCAGGGGACTTTGTTATACTCGATCAGGGGGCTTTGTTATACTCGATCAGGGGACATTACTATACTCGACCAGGGAACTTTGTTATACACGATCAGAAGATATGTTATACTCGATTAGGGGATGTGCTATACTCGATCAAGGGACTTTGTTATACTCGATCAGAAGGCTTTGTTATACTCGATCAGGTGACTTTGTTATACTCGACCATGGGACTTTGTTATACTCGATCAGGGGAATTTTTTATACTCGATCAGGGAAATTTGTTATACTCGATCGGGGGAATTTGTTTTACTCGATCAGTGAGCTTTGTTATACTCGATCAAGGGACTTTGTTATACTCGATGAGGGTCCTTTGTTATACTCGATGAGGGGACATTACTATACTCGACCAGGGAACTTTGTTATACACGATCAGGGGATATGTTATACTCGATCAGGGGATGTGTTATACTCGATCAGGGGATGTGTTATACTTGATCAGGGGACTTTGTATTATTCGATGAGGGGGGCTTTGTCATGCTCGATAAGGGGACTTTGTTATATTCGATCAGAGGACTTTGTTATTCTCGATCAGGGGCCTTGGTTATACTCGATGAAGGGCATTTGTTATACTCGATGAGGGGACTTTGTTATACTCGATCAGGGGGACTTGTTTTCCTCGAGAAGGGGACTTTCTTATACTCGATCAGGGGACTTTGTTATACATGATTAGGGGACCTTGTTATACTCGATGAGGGCCTTTGTTATATTTTATCAGGGACTTTTGTTATACTCGAACCAGGGGAAATTCTTATACTCGATCATGAGACTTTGTTATACTCGATCATTGCCTTTATTATACTCGACCAGAGGGGTTTGATATACTCGATCAGGGGACTTTGTTATACTCGATCAGCGGGCTTTGTTATACTCGACCAGGGTGCTTTGTTATCTTCGACTAGTGGCCTTTGTTAAACTCGACCAGGGGGCTTTGTTATATTCGATTAGGGGACTTTGTTATACTCGACCAGGGGCCTTTGTTATACTCTGCTGATCAGGGGACATTAATTATACTCGACCCGGGAACTTTGTTATACTCGATCAGGGCCATTATTATACTCGACCAGGGGGGTTTGATATACTTGATCAGGAGACTTTCTTATACTCGATGAGGGGTCTCTTTTATACTCGACCAGGGTGATTTGTTATGTTCGACCAGTGGCCTTTGTTATACTCGATCAGGGGGCTTTGTTATATTCGATTAGGGGACTTTCATATATTAGACCAGGGGCCTTTGTTATGGTCAACCAGGGGACTTTGTTATACCTGGGATGAGGGACTTTTGTTATACTCGGGATCTGGGGGGCTTTGTTTTCCTCGACCAGGGGACTTTGCTATACTTGATCAGGGACTTTGTTATACTTAATCAGGGGACTTTGTAATGTTCGATGAGGGGGGCTTTGTTATACTCGACCAGGGGCCTTTGTTATGCTCGATAAGGGACTTTGTTATACTCGATGAGGGGCCTTTGTTATACTCGATCAGGGGACATTACTATTACCGACCCGGGAACTTTGTTATACACGATCAGGGGATATGATATACTCGATCAGGGGATGTGTTATACTCGATCAGGGGACTTTGTTATACTCAGTCAGGAGGCTTTGTTATACTCAACCGGGGGCCTTTGTTATACTCGATCAGGGGAATTTGTTATACTCGATCAGGGGACTTTGTTATACTCGATTAGGGGGCTTTGTTATTCTCAATCCAGGGGACTTTGTTATACTCGATGAGGTGGTTTTGTT
>NW_024716514.1:0-56899 GCF_018991925.1 Homarus americanus | reverse complement strand
ATGTTCTTATGTTACCACGGCGGCCATTTCCTCTGGTCACTAACACGAGCACGTCCTTCTCCAAGCTAGGTTAGGTAGGATTTCCTAAATGATAGTGAACGCTTCCACGTATTCCTCCTCGCCATTGCTGATGTATATCAACCTCAATATTAAGGTATGTTGTTTAACACACAAATTAACTGATAATATATAGAACCTGATCTAACAAACCCATAGGTTGGGTATGTTAGGTCAGGTTCTATTAGGTTCAATGCGTTGTCGTTGCCATTTTTATGTTTCATATCATGATATTAGTCTTAATAAAATCACACATGGAAAAGGGAAACAATGGAGCAGGTCCTGGGAAGTAAAATTTGTTACTCAGGACAAGGGGTAAAACAGGACCAGGGAAGGGTAGGTTTAAATGTATACTATACAAACAGTAGGAGCGTTAGAAATAAAATAGACTTGCTGAGAGCGGTTGTATGTACCAAGAATGTAGACGTCATAGCAATCACCGAAACTTGGATGAATCTGGCGAGCAAAATTTTTTTTTTTTGAGTACCACATAGAAGGGTACAACCTTTTTCACAAGGACAGGGAAGGTAGGAAGGGGGGAGGGGTCGCACTCTTCGTCAAGGATACATTAAAATGTTGTATTAATAATTCTATAAAGGGTGAAATAGGACCCGAGTCTGTATGGGTAGAAATCACAGAAGAAAGAGAAAAAATAATTATGGGAGTGATTTACAGGCCCCCAAGTCTTGGGAAAGAAGCAGCCCAGCCCATATGGCAGGAAATGAGTAGGGCAGCAAAATATAACAACCTGTGCATTATGGGGGATTTCAACTTCAGAAATATTGACTGGGACAACATTGTAGGTGACTATGAATCTGAAGACTTCCTCGACGCAGTATAGGACAATTTTTTGAAACAACTATTTACAGAACCTACTTGAGGTGACAATATATTAGACCTAGTATTAACAAATAAAGAAAATATTATCAGAGATATCACGGTAGGGGAAGAACTAGGTAACAATGATCACAGACAAATCAGGTTCATCCTAAATTTGGAAACGAAAAACAATGGCAATATGGTCAGAGTCCCAATCTTTCGTTTGGCGGATTATCAGGGGTTAAGAAGGTACCTAAGTGAGGTCACCTGGGAACAGTCACGTCAGTCCCCAGTAGGAAGGGGTGAGGTCATAGATGACACAGCAATTGATAATGACTATAATATATTCATTAGTATACTACATAAAGCACAAGAACAAAATATACCATACAGAAAAACTAGGTCAAATAAGAATGAGCCAAGGTGGATGACCAGAAAACTTAAACATGACATAGGAATAAAGAAAGGAATATATAAGAAATTAAAGGGAGGGGAGGACCAGCTCAGAAATAGGTATAATGAACTATCTAGGAATGTTAAGAAAAATGTAAGGAAAGCAAAGAGAGACTATGAAATCAAAATAGCAAGAGAATCCAAGGTGAATCCCAAGGGATTTTTCCAGATATATAGAACAAAGGTCAAGGACAACGTTGGGCCTTTAAAGTCAGGGAGGGGACAAGTGATAAATGGCCGTAAAGAAATAAGCAAACCATTGAACAGCTACTTCTTATCAGTTTTCACAGAAGAAATTCGCAAGGAAATTCCGGAGATGGAACTGATATTCAGGGGAAAGGAAGAAGAGAAATTACAGAATATCACTATCAGAAAAGAGGATGTTCTTTAGAGGATAAATAAACTAAAGAAGACAGGATCTGCAGGGCCGGATGAAATTTTCCCTCGAGTCTTGAAAGAGTGTAGGGAACAGATTAGCGGACCCCTCGTAAATTTATTTACAAAATCATTAGACACGGGAGTTGTGCCAGAGTTGTGGAAACAGGCAAATGTAGTACATATATTCAAAAAGGGAGACAGAGCATCAGTGTCAAATTACCGGCCGATCAGTTTTACGTCAGCATTGGGGAAATTTCTTGAATCAAATATAGCAGATAGCATCCAATCGCATTTAAAGAAAAGCAAATTAATCTACGACTCTCAACATGGGTTTATAAAGGGAAAATCTTGTCAAACAAATTTCCTGACGATTTTTAGAAAAGTCTTCAAGGTAGTAGATAAAGACGAAAATTACGATGTTATTTACATAGACTTTAGCAAAGCATTTGACAGAGTACTGCATTAGAGGCTTCTGAGAAAAATTTAGGCTCATGGTATCGAGGGGAAAGTTTTAAATTGGATAAAATCATGGCTCACCGATAGAACGCAGAGGGTCAGCGTAGATGGTGTTAAATCTGAGTGGGGCCGTGTAACCAGTGGGGTTCCCCACGGGTCAGTACTAGGCCCACTCTTGTTCATAATCTACATAAACGATCTAAATACTGGGATCAGGAGTGACATAAGCAAGTTTGCGGATGACACCAAAATAGGGCGGCAAATTAATTCAGGGCAGGATGCAAATGCATTACAGGAGGATCTAAATAAACTGCAGGGGTGGTCTGAAAAATGGCAAATGAAATTCAACACCAGCAAGTGCAGCGTACTTAATATTGGAAGAACAAATACTGTCAATGTATACGAGTGGAACAAGCTTAGCAACTATGTAGTCATTGCTGGAACGCTAGAAAGTTTCAAAAGGAGACTGGATAGATTCATGGATGATAGAAAGTGGTAGTAACTCTCGACAGGAGCTGCCATGCACAGACCAACCGGCCTATTGCAGACTCTTTATTTTCTTATGTTCTTATGTTCAATGTATACAGCAATAACAACATCAACCTAGAAAAGTCGACTTGTGCAAGAGACCTAGGGGTACTTGTAAGCCCGAACCTACGGCCTAGAAAACAGTGCGTTAATGTTCGAAATAAGGCAAACAGAGTATTGGGTTTTATATCTAGAAGTGTAAATATTAAGAGTGCAGAGGTCTTATTGCAACTATATCTTGCGCTAGTCAGGCAGCACCTCGATTATGCGGTTCAGTTGTGGTGCCCTTATTATAGAATGGATATCAATTCACTAGAGTCGGTGCAGCGAAGAATGACGAAAATGATTCCGGGACTTAGAAACCTTCCATATCTGAATAGGTTAAAGAAACTAAACTTGCATTCCCTAGAAAGACGAAGAGTGCAGGGAGATATGACAGAATTATTTAAGTGGGTGAAAGGAATCAATAAAGAAGATATAGATAAAGTTCATATAATATCCGAGCAGGATACGATTCGGAGCAACGGATTTAAGTTGGATAAGTTTAGGTTTAGGAGGGAGATAGGAAGGAACTGGTTCGCAAATTGGGTGGTGGATGAGTGGAACAAGCTTAGCAACTTTGTAGTAAGTGCTGGAATGCTGGAAAGTTTCAAAAGGAGGCTAGATAGATTCATGGATGAGAGAGAGTGGTAGTAACTCTCGACAGGAGCTGCCATGCACAGGCCAACCGGCCTATTGCAGACTCCTTATACATAAGAACATAAGGAGTCTGCAATAGGCCGGTTGTATCCTGAGACCACACCTGGATTACGCAGTTCAGTTCTGGTCACCGTATTACAGAATGGATATAGAATCCTTGGAAAGAATTCAGAGGAGAATGACAAGACTAACCCCGGGCATTAGGAACCTTGAGTATAGAGACAGGTTAAAGCATCTTAATTTGCACTCCCTTGAGAGACGTAGAGCGAGGGGCGACCTGATAGAGGTGTATAAGTGGAAGGCAGGACTAAACAAAGGGGACATTACAAAGGTACTCAAATTATCCAAACAGGAGCGAACTCGTAACAATGGTTTTAAATTAGAGAAATGTAGATTTAGGCGTGAAATAGGTAAACACTGGTTTGGAAACAGAGTAGTGGATGAATGGAACGAGTTACCAAACATCATCATTAACTCGAATACGCTGAATTGCTTCAAACATAGGTTGGGTGTAAACGGGACTGCCCAGTTTGGGCCAATAGGCCCGCTGTAGTTTCCTCCATTCTCTTGTTCTTATGTTCTTAAGTACCCCTAGGTCTCTTTCACAAGTCGACTTCTCTAGGTTGATGTTGTTAAGGCTGTATACATTATAAGTATTTGTTCTTCCAATATTAAGTACGCTGCACTTGCTGGTGTTGAATTTCATTTGCCATTTTTCAGACCACCCCTGCAGTTTATTTAGATCCTCCTGTAATGCATTTGCATCCTACCTGAATTAATTTGCCGCCCTATTTTAGTGTCATCCGCAAACTTGCTTATGTCACTGCTGATCCCAGTATCTAGATCGTTTATGTAGATTATGAACAAGAGTGGGCCTAGTACTGACCCCTGGGGAACCCCACTGGTTACACGGCCCCATTCAGATTTAACACCATCTACGCTGACCCTCTGCGTTCTATCGGTGAGCCATGATTTTATCCAATTTAAAACTTTCCCCTCGATACCATGAGCCTTAATTTTTCTCAGAAGCCTCTGATGCGGTACTCTGTCAAATGCTTTGCTAAAGTCTAAGTAAATAACATCGTAATTTTCGTCATTATCTACTACCTCGAAGACTTTCCTAAAAAACGTTAGCAGATTTGTTAGACAAGATTTTCCCTTTGTAAACCCATGTTGAGAGTCGTAGATTAATTTGCTTTTCTCTAGATGCGATCGGATGCTATCTGCTATAATTGATTCAAGAAATTTCCCCACTACTGACGTCAAACTGATCGGCCGGTAATTTGACGCTGATGCTGTCTCCCTTTTTGAATATGGGTACTACATTTGCCTGTTTCCACAAGTCTGGCACAACTCCAGTGTCTACTGATTTTGTAAATAAGTTTACGAGGGGTCCGCTAATCTGTTCCCTGCTTTGAATGCCTTGGAGTTGGATGTAGGATAGATGATTAGTGGGTCCCATATTTTTTACCTGACTTGACTTAACTTAACTTGACTAGTCACGTCGTCCTTTCTCTTAAGCTGCTCTGCGTGTGTGGTGGTGTTGGTGTGCGGATTAGTGGAGGTCGTGTTTATGACCTGACCTCATGTTTAGTAAGGTCACCCTGTGTACTTAAGCCTCTCTCGGTCCATGTAACTCAGTTGCCTCTGAAGATGTCTTGAATAAAGACAATTCCTTCTGGTGGTCACCCTCATCTACACCTTTACCATAAAAATTAATATAGAGTTCTGTGGTTGACCTCTTCTGAATCTTGACCTGTAATTCCTTTCTTTGAAAAAAAAAAAATCATTTTTACAATGTAAACCTGACACTATTGGCAGTCGTCTTCCTCCGCCTATTTCATTAGTCAAAATTGATAACTTGCAAAAAAGTCTTCCTCCTGCATTGTATCTCTGTTTCTCGAGGTAAGAAAGCTTTTATCTTCTATGGAGACTTTTCTTTTTGTAGCTGCTAAGGCTAGAACAACAACTTGAATATTACTAAAAAAAAAGTCAAAATACTCACTGGTGGTCTTGCTGGTGGCTTCATGTTGAGGTCGATCATTTAACCGATAATATTTATTTTCACTTAACTAAGATCGCTTATTTTTACTTAATTTAGATCAGTTATTTCCACCTAACAAGGTAAGAATTATCACTTAAGTGAGATCACTAATTATCACTTATCGAGATCATTAATTTTAACTTAACTGAAATCACCAATTTTCACTTGACCGAGATTTGCTTATTTTCAATTAACAGAGAGCACAAATTTTCACTGAACTAAGATCAGTAATTTTCACTTAAATGAGATATAAAATTATCACTTAGCGAGATCACTAATTATCATCTACTTATATCACTAATTATTACTTAACTGAGATCACTAATTTCACTTAACCGAGATCCTTCACTATCACTTAAGGGAAATCACTAATTATCACTTAACTATAACACAAACACTTATTAAATATATCAAAACAAAATCCATCCTGATGTTGTCACTTAACACACTTGACGATGTGGTTGATAATATTGACTTCTACCAATAAATCCTTGAATACGTTTGAGGAAAGTTTGTTTACATCACAGCTGTTGATTTTGACATAACACTTTAAACTTTGTCACCTTTCCACACCTTAGCTTTTATCATAGATGTTTGTAGCGCCATTATTCTAGCAATGTTTTACAAAGTAGATGCGGGAATCAGATCATAGTACAGTAAGTAGTATAGCTTATCTGGGAGACAGAAAATGGCGTCGTCTGGCCGGCACTGGCTGGTGAACTTGGTAACTGATGGACGGTCAACACTCAACGGGGAACACCAGTTGTCCTTGCTAAATTC
This sequence comes from Homarus americanus, assembly GCF_018991925.1. Lineage (NCBI taxonomy): Eukaryota > Metazoa > Arthropoda > Malacostraca > Decapoda > Nephropidae > Homarus > Homarus americanus. Next base: position 50,685 of record NW_024716514.1, on the reverse strand, counting down.
TTTAACCTTATACTTATTTTAACTTCTTAAGCTTCTGCTCCGTTGTACTATATGGAAAATTATTAATATAATATATATAATTAGATGAGTGAAATAAATGTATCCGGTGTCGTGAATATTTGTAGTAATAAACATTTAATAGCTTATAGGAAAATTATAGGTACAAATTGAACATGTCTAGAAAGTCATAATTTATCAGTTCATAAAATATATTTTTGATGATCTAGTGAAACTTATATGATTAGATTTATACATATAATATTAGTACTAAAACTAATATTGCTCTTAATATTGTTACGACAATAGGAAACTTTTCGTGTTTATATGACATACTGTATTAGGGCCAAGACTATGGCAGTACTTCAACCTGACTCATTTGTTAAACCTGACGTAAAAATGGATTGTGAGGAAATTATTTTTGGCGTATTCATCATTGTTTCTAAGATGGCATCAGGGATTGTCCAGGATCAGAAGAGAATAGTGAACACAATAATTATGTGTTAGCATGGGATCGAGGAGATAGCTGGTTTGTGTAAATAAACAGAAGTTCACCCATATCAGTGGTAAGTTTGCTATATATAATACAATTATACCTCCAGATTATGATGGCATAATTTCAGCAATAAAATCTAGCAGTTTTATTTTGCTCAAATATATACAGGATATACAAAATTAAATGTCTTATGTCTCTATCGATTTATTTCATAGTTAAATTCTTGATTTATTACAACTAATGAAACTGTTGGATGGAAGGCGATTTAGCGGCCATTATAATCACCATTATAATGGCCAAACTTCTATCAGCACTTGGTAATCTCTGATCATTATATGCTGTACAGTCACCCTCACAATTTCTATGGCATCTCCTGCAGTTCTACGAACCCTGAGATTCAGGCTCATGAACCAGAAGTAGTAGCCATTGATACATTAATTGGTCTTTAAATGCTTTCTGTTCAAATATCTGAAACTCAGGGTTTGTGGTTCAAGAGGAGAGGCGACAGTCCTTTTATAGGTGACTGAACTGTATATTACATGAGGGTCACTTATGTGTTTGGTTTATAGCTGCTGAATTCTTCTTTTTAACATGATTTACTCCAGATCAATAGAAATAGTCGACTAACCGTAATACAAAGACAAATCCGAGTATATAAATGTTAGAACTTTAACCTTTCTTACCTACAGGAGCATCAGGTAAATTAATTTTCTTTTATTTGTACATTTCAATCAGACCAACAACTCTCAGTCACGTCTGTCTGTCTCTCTCTCGCCACACACCACACGGCTCTTCTACAAGTCAGAATATCAACGTTGCTTGACAAACGACAGTTACTGACTCTGTCCTGACATTTCCGGTCACACCCAACCACAGCTGCTGACTCTGTCCTGACATTTCCGGTCACGCCCAACCACAGCTGCTGACTCTGTCCTGACATTTCCGGTCACACCCAACCACAGCTGCTGACTCTGTCCTGACATTTCCGTCACGCCCAACCACAGCTGCTGACTCTCCTGACATTTCCGATCACACCCAACCTAACTGTGTGGTGTTTATAGACGAATGACTGTCTCAAGACACTCAACCTTCACCCACCAACACTACACCAAGTTTGTCCCTGAAAATGAATACCGTAAGAAGAGTGTAAGCAGACGAAATATGAGGTCCACTTTGTTACCAAATCTCTCATCCGTGAGACTGTTGTGCTGAAATTGGTTTTATGGTAAATGTGCATTACATAGGGTATTATGAGATAAAAAAACACTGGTGGTATTTTTGCCGCCATCTTGGATATTTGGCGATCATTTTAAATTTTGTATCTGAAAACACCAATTCTTACACATATTGTTGGGCTTATATGTTGTTTTATCACTGAAGAAGTTTTTCACATGTGAAGACCAAAGTCCAACTCACCAAATATTTGAGTGATGCTGCTCTCCATAGCACCTTTCTTCATGACAAAAATGTTGCTGTTCAGTAGTCTATGGTACTTCTGGTTTGGGTAATATTGATGATTACCTGAAGAAGCATACACGTGAAGAAGATACCTGATCCCTGTACATGTCCTTGATGCAGATCGGAAACTCCCTAAATCATTCACTGATGTGCGTTCACCTGACACTGATGTATTTCTGTTATTCATGGAAATCTGCGCACGCCACTCATGAACTTCAAACTTCATACTTATTTCTGGCCAGGGAAAACTGACTCATCGCGTAAATATAGTAGAGAGATGTTCAGCAGTAGGAAAGGAGGCTAGGGGACTATTGGGTCTTCTTGCATTCAGTGAAGGAGATTGGATGGCTCAAACACGACCTACTAATGGAAGAGAGCTGTTAAATCGTCAATAGTTTTCAAGCATTTGGGTAGACTGACACAGATGAAAAAAAAAATGCAACCTGGGTGACATCAATGCCAGAGTTGGCAGAGATACTGACATTTGTCAGGGAATCATAGGGAGAAATGGACTAGGCAAGTGTAATCCCAACAGCCTACTCATCCTCAGCAAGTGTGCTGCACACAACCTCACTATCACCAATACCTTGTTTAGGCAGGTCGATAAGTTCAAGGGTTCGTGACAACACCCACGATCCAAACACTGGCATCTCATTGACTACATCATTGTCAGAGAAAGAGATCGTCGAGATGTTCTCATCACCCATGCCATGCATAGCTCATACCATTGCGACACTGATCATCGTCTCTTCACAGCCAAGCTTTCACTTCACATCGCCCCAAAACGGTGAAAGCAACAAGCCACCAGAGAAGGTTTTAACACTAAACATCTGGAGAATCTAGAAGTAACACATGCTTTTAGAGAGCAACTCGAACAGGGGCTGATAAACAACCCGACAACAAACAGCCCAAATCCCAGTGTCGAATGGGGTATTCTCGACACTGTCATGGCAAAAACCAGCAGAGACCCTCGGCCATATCGAAAGAATACAACAGGACTGGTTTGATGAAAATGATTCGGAAATTAGTGTTCTTGTCTATGATAAACTTGTTGCTTTAACTGAGTGGTAGAACAAACCTCAGTCTCGGACCAAAGGTGATACCTTCCACAAGAAGAAAGCGCAAATTTCGCAATCTAAATAACGACTGGATTAAAAATAAATCACATTAAATGCAATAACTTGCCAATCACTCATGGTGTAGCCCCAGTCTGCTCAACCGAAAGTAAATCTATAATGAATGACGAAGAAGGCATGCTTCTGTGCTGGAAAGAGCACTACCACTCACTGGTTAACCGATACATCGATGTGGATGTCTTGACTACCCAGTAGGTCCCTCAGCATCCAGAGCTGACCCATCTCAGCTATCCTCCTTACCTGGATGGAGTAGCTACTGCCATCAAACAGATGAAAAATAACAAAGCCTCAGGGCCTAATGGAATCTCAGCCGAGGTTTATAAACCAGGAAGACCTCTGCTCACCAGCCGTCTCCACTCTCTCCTGGAGAATATATGTAAAAAGGACGAAATCCCCCAAGCTCTTAAAGATTCCTTCATCGCCAATATTTATAGAACAAGGGAGACTGGTCAGACTGTGGTACTTCTCAAGATTTCGCTGTTGTCCATAGCTGGAAACAAACCTCTTCCTGACATAATCTTTGCTTTCGCCAGATACAAAACTTGTTTAGGCACGCCAACAAGTTCAAGGTATCTTGGCAACCCATGATCCAAACAGTGACAACTCATTGACTACCTCGGTGTCAGTGAAAGAGATTGCTGAGATGTCCTCAAACGAAACACCGATGTGGATGTCGACTACCCAGTAAGTTCGTTAGCACCCAGAGTTGAACCACCTCCAACCCTGGATGAAGTAACTACTGCCATCATGAGATGAAAAATAACAAAGCCTCAGGGCCTAATGGAATCTCAGCCGAGGTTTATAAACCAGGAAGACCTCTGCTCACCAGCCGTCTCCACTCTCTCCTGGAGAATATATGTAAAAAGGACGAAATCCCCCAAGCTCTTAAAGATTCCTTCATCGCCAATATTTATAGAACAAGGGAGACTGGTCAGACTGTGGCTGGTAGGATCATCACCCGAGTCCTCCCAAACAGACTTCTTCCTGAGGCGGAAAACTTCCTCCCAGAATCTCAATGTGGCTTTAGACCATCACCTGACATCACTGACATGATATTTGCTGCCCGCTAGTACAGGAAAAGTGAGAGAACAGTGTCGTCACCTGTACATGGCCTTCATCAACCTTACCCATGCCTTTCTTTCGGTAAAAATGGAAGCCCTCTGGCGGACCCTCAGCTGTTTTAGCTGCCCACCAAAATTCATCGTCATTGTGAGGCAACTCCACGATGGCATGAACGGCAGTGTCCTGTACAATGGCACCCAGTCTAAGTTCTTCCCCATTCAAACAGGAGTAAAACAAGGATGTGTACTGGCACCAGCTCTCTTTTCCATTGTCTCGTATCACCAGTGGTGGCCAAGGTTGATAACATGATTAAAACTGCGAAGTTTGAGGGAACATAAACGCAGTTAACGAGATGAGGCTGACTTATTGACTGCATGTCAGTTGTGGTTGCGCGGGCAGTTAATTTATGTAAAATATGTTAACATATATAATTTTGTATTATTACAAATATAATATTTATTACGTTTAAGTGTAACTTTTTGTGTCTGTTTTGTAGTTCGAGAAAACACTCGAAATCGGTACTATACAGGTGCCAGACGCCTAACACTTCGTATCTTGAGAACTGCTGTACTGTACGAGTAGTTATGATTATAGTATATGATGAAGATATGTTCAGGTGCAGTTTATAATACACAAAAATTAATGTTGGAAAAGACAAGTCCAGGTGCAGTAAACCTTGAGTGGGTGAAAGTAAGAAGTTAAAAATTAGTGTCAGCTATGTAAATAATTCTTGACAAAACATTGAAAGGTGCAGAAACTAGTGAAATTAACTTAATTTATTATAATATGTACAATTTGTTTTTTCATGATGTACACCGTGAACACAGTTACACAACATACAGGCTCTGCGTACCAGGAACACGCGAGAATGGTTGATGTGGATAATAAACCGGGATAGCAGAAAAAGGAATGTTGGGTGATGAGTGGCAAGGCCAGGCGGGCCAATACGGCCAGGCAGGGATACAGATGGCCCAGCATGGCCAAGCCGGGACACAAGTGGGCCAGCACAGCCTGGCGTGTCCTGCTGGGGAAATACGAGTAGCTGTGTTGTCGAGAAAAAAGGAGGGTCGCCACCACCACCGCGGGTGCCCTGACACGGCCAGTGGCCACCTTGGGTATCCCGAGAATATCTGGCTCTTGATATCAGAGATCTGTGTGTGTGTATGTATGTATGTGTCTGTTTGTGTGTTTACGTATGTATGTGTTTTATTTTATCAGTGTATTGCATTTCAAGGAAGGAAAGGGAGGTGGTGGGTGGCAGAGTGAGAGGTAAGGAGAAGTAGCACACCTGTATGTCACACAAGGGCGGCAGGGCCACCACCGCCTCAACTCTCTGTCCTCCCTTAACATGAATCGTTTCGGTTATGCAGGATGATGCTGAAATGCACACCAGCACCCTTCTGGTAGCGGGTTGAGGTCCACAGTATAGCTGGTCAATGTACTATGCTACCAACTTGTTGGTCAAAATTGTCGTCCGCATATTATATTAATAGTGCAGGAGTATCCGTAGCCCTCATTCAAGCCAGCTGTAGCCTGTCTTCATTGATATCTGAACGCAAAATATCACCTCACCAACCAACACTTCTACACTTGGGAAGCTCGTCTCTGACAACGCCCTCTCTGTGCCTCCCCACTGATCAGGGGTGACTCCTGATAAGAGGCGGCCCAGATTGGGTGCTCTGCGACGGTTTCCTGTAGCGGACGCCTGCCGCGAGCCCACTGGTGTTTCTTGCACCAGTGGCTATTCCTCCTTTATTCTTCTTTCTATTTCGCTCTGGCCTGGGAACCTGCATCCTAGAGGTGTATTCGTCCTTGGGTCCTCCCTGTAAATGTTCACCTCCCTCCCAGGAGTTTGGGAACACGAAAGGGAGAAGGAGCAGAACCATCCCTCCGCCGAGCCTTCCTGGGAAACCGTGATCGTGCGGGTCCACCCGGGAAGGGGGTCGCATATCCTGTATCCCCCCCCCCAAGTAGGTACACTAGGGCTCACGCCTATAAGTGAGCAGATTAGATAGACACTAGGGAAGTAGGCTCCCCTGACGGGGCTCTGGGAGAGATACACGGGAACCACCTTTCGACCACTCGACCGACAAAAGGCGGTGGGAGGTGTTGTAATTCCTGTGGTAGGTTAACTCACCCAGACTAGGTAGGCTACCTATCGTATTTCAAAAGGTGGCTTGTCCACCTTGCCCCCTCTACAATGAGGGCCCATAGGGTAAGGATACGCTCCCTTGATGGGGATGTAACCGAACTACGGAAGAGCTCACCAGCCGAACTGCTCGGTGCAAAACTACTAATAAAGATCACGAGCCTTATTACAACCAAGGATTCATTCATCGCCCTCTGCCTGACAGAAGAAGACGTTGACTCCCTACTATCGAATGACAGCATAAAGGAATTGAAGAAGCAGCAATTCGAAGTAGTAATCCCACCACAACTAAGAGCCAGGAAGACTGTAGTAGTTAAAAGACTGGACAAGACCATCACAGAAGAATCGAGCGAACAACAATTGAAACGAGACCTGGAACTAAGAAATCAATGGGCCAAAGTAGAGGAGGTAGTTAAACTACCTAAACTACCATCTATGCTGAAAATTAGGTTTCAGGACATAGGAATGGCACAAAAAGCAATACAGGAAGGATTCTGTCTCTCATACTACCATATAGGCAGCAATCAAGTTGAAGAGGAAGAATTTTTTCCCATCACGCCTTGCTGGAACTGCTACAAATATACCCACTTAGCCACGGACTGCCCTAACAAAAACACAAAATACTGCTCCGAATGCGGGGAGGAGGGACATACATTCCGGGAGCGCAAAAGCAGTGTAACTCCTAGGTGCCTGAACTGCCAAGGGGACCACAGAACACTGGCAGCACGCTGTCCAGCAAGGAAAGAGATTGTAAAGGAAAAGAGGAAAATTGAAAAGGAAAGAGCACAGGAAAAGCAAAACAGGACCTACTCGGCTGTAACCAAATTAACAAAGGAAACAACTAAAGTCCTTGAAAAGGTAGCCTCACAACCCCCAGCTCAACCTATAGTGCTCAACCTGGGAAGTCAACTATCGGTTAAGATCATGACGGCAATAATACACGCCCACCTCTTGAATATTGCCAAACCAGGATGCTTTGCTAAAAGGGTAAAGGAAATGTTTGCGGCAAATAACCTCCCAGACATGGAATTCCCCAACGACGTCCTCTCATCAGAAATCTTTAACCTGATCTATAAACCAGCAGAAACCACCAGTCAGGCGCAAGTCACCGAATCACAAGCCACTACCGACAAACCCCCCCAATCAGAAAGTAGCGAAGAGGGAATGGAAGAAGACGAAGAGGCGCAGGAATCCATTTCACAACATGAACCTGTTATACAACCTGAAAAAGCGTTCGTATATAGCACCCCTAAAAAGATCAAAACGGGAATTGTGGCTCCACCACCGTCACCAAGAAAAATGACTGAGAATCAGGACCTCGGGGAGGAAACCGGTATCAGGTTTTACACCTGCTCAGCCCCCGAAATACTCTCAACCGAGAGACTACTGGCGGAGATCAGGGAAGGAAAAGTAAAATATACATATACAGATACGAATATGGAAGATCACCATATAGAAACACTAATAAAGAGAGGAAGAATCCTGACCAAATACAATAGAATAGAAAAGGTGGAACAATCCAAATACAGGAAAATTCGCCTCGGCCTGCATACGGAGAGGAGGTCTTCAGGAGAACATCGTTCATCCAAAATGCAGCAAACAAGCTCGAGACATCACCATTCATAATCAACAGACTTAAAATAATTCAACATAATGTCCTGGCCTGGACACATACAAGAGCTCACGAATTATACAACATATATCGTACCCTAGACCCAGACGTCATCGTCATCATACTAAATTCTCACGGCAGGGATAATTCAAATAAAATCAAGATATTTAATTACAGAATATACCAAAAAAACAGCCAAAATCCTTTACAAGATGGAGTTGCCATAGCAATTAAAAGAAGCATAAAACATAAAATCCATGATACATTCCAATAAAACTTTCTGGCAATAGAAATTAACAGCACAACGGCACCTGCTACCTCCCGCCAAGACGACCAATTTTTCCAATAGCAGACATGCTCAGATTGATGAGGAGGAACATACCTGCATACTTTCTGGGTGATCTCAACGCAAGACACCGCATACTAGGACACCATACCAACAACGCAGTAGGCCGGGTCCTGAACACACTAGTGAGCCACGGCAACGTGGTACACCTCGGACCGGAATTCCCCACGTACATCAGAGCAGGCCACACAGGATACCCAGATCTCGTGTTAACAAATCAACACCACCACCTAAACATACTACTCGAACCCGGCCCAATATCCACTAGTGATCATCTCCCTATCATAGCCACACTCTCCACAGCCCCAATACAGATCCCGGCCAGGCTAAGATTCAACTATAACCGGGCTAACTGGGAAAACTTCAAACAAGAATTAAATAACCCGCAACCCATACAATTACACAACGGGCACACTTCTCTAATAGACCAATCACTGGATATATGGTATGAGCACGTCAGCCAGGCCATGGAACACAACATACCCAAGACCACTCACCGAACATTACCACACCCTCAATACTCACACCAATCAAGAATCATACAGACACAATTTAGCAACCTAATTAAACTAATCACACAGCAAGGATGGACACCGGAACGCAGAAACATATACAACATAATACACGAACAACTAAAAAAGATATCAAAAGAAGCATACAACAGGAACTGGCAGAAGCTGATTTCAGAAACGGAAGGAAACTACCATAAACCGAACCAGTTCTAGCAGAAAATAAAGCACTTAATGGGAACCTCAAGCAACGAGTCAAACTATATAGTAAATAGTAATCAAGTCAAATTAACAGAACCAACCGAACAAGAACCGGAATTTAGATCTTTCTGGAGTAAGATTTTTCAAATCACCAACGAAGAAAACTTAAACTTTTGCATGACCACAGAGAGGGAAGTATCCAACCATATGTCGCAAATAACCCATATTTGGCAACCGAGACCCACGATCGACCTGAATACACTGGATGACATGTCCCCACTAAACAAACCAATCACGGTGGACGAAATAGTAAGAACAATCAATAGCTTTAAGAAAATGGCTCCTGGAGTCAGCAAAATAAATAAACTCATTTTACAGCAATTACCAAGCAACATGGTACTTCTACTAAGAAATATATTCAACGCATCCATAGCTTCAGGCTACTACCCAAAGAAATTCAAGATAGCAATTATCAGACTGATACCAAAACCGGGAAAAGCCCCCACAGCAGTAGAAAACTACAGACCAATCTCTCTCTTAGAAACACCGGGAAAAATTTTGGAAAAAATAATTAACCAACGATTAAGAACACACCTGGAACTGGAATACAAATACAACCCTAGACAACACGGATTCAGGAAACACAGCCATAGTTCCCCAGAGATATTTGTTAATTGCAAACGCAATGCATAATATAGAGAACAGTGCAACATAGTTTTACACGGTAAAAGGTTCGATAAGGTCTGGCACTTGGGACTTAAATATAAAATAACCAATCAAGAACTCCCCAACAATCTCACTTCTACTGTGTAATTTCTAGACAATAGAGAAGCACACATTATAATAGGCAATCGTACGTTCAAGCTTCAGACCTTATAGTGGAACCACAAGGAAGTAACTTATCCTAACCTTTATACACTTACATTCCAGATATGCCACCACCAATACACGGTGAATACATTGCATATGCTGATGATGTCACCCAGATCATCCGCCATCCAGGCAAGGCCAAACAGATGATAGCATTAAAAACAGCTCGCGCCATAATACAACAAATAATTATGAGAAGAATGAAAATAAATATTAATACAGAAACTAAAAAATCATACACATTTGCTGATAAATTAGCAACTAATCACAGTAAAACAAATTTAATATTGAAATACACATCAAAACGAAGAAAATATCAGTCATTAGTTAACAAGAACCGGAATAAAGAAACACATAACAGAGCGCAATAGGGACTAGCCCGAATACAGCTTATCAAATTAAGAAGATCTGGCAAATGGAAGAGGAAAACACAACCAATAATCTATTTAATGCACTTGTACGCCCCCATCTTGAATAACACCTCCGCCACTATTGGGGTAAATGACGATCAGCCTTACTAACCAATTAAAACTCAGGCAACTCCAAAACAGTTTATCCCAGAGCCCAAACAACGTCCCCATAATACGCTAAAATTAAAGAGCTTCCTGAAATACAATATTTTACCACGGAAGACAGAACGTACAGCCACACAGGCAGTATGGCACAACTAGAAGTAATACGGAAGACGAAATATACCATCGACTAAAACAGAGATTAATTGTGAAGATCACACATTGGTGGCCAAAAGCCTTCCATAACCCTCAAGAGCCAGAACTATTGCACACTAAATAGTACACAAAAGATGAGAGTTTCTACTAGTTACACAAGGACCCAGTAGACCTCCTGCACCAATACAATAACAAAATAACACTGCCAGCATGTTTACCCTCTCCCCCTGTTCCCTGAGCTCAAGTGACCTCATGGCCTTCACCACAGCTAATCAACTGTTCTGCTCGGTGATACCCACCTGCTCTTATTCTCTACTACTTCATCTTCTGTTCATAATCTCCTCTACCTTACCTCTTCTCTCCTTCCCATGGCAAAGCCATTGCCATTTTATCTCCATTATCATCATCATCATCATCCCATAGCTCCAGACAATAAACTTGAAGGCCAGAAGTTCGGATGAGACCGCCACCCCTGCGGCCTCTTTCAATGACTGCGTTGTGTTTTTTTTTTTTTTTTTTTTTTAGAGAAAGAGGTGAAAAAGATTAGAGGTTGTATGAAGCTATAGTTCGAAATTTAAGAAATTTAGAAGAGGTAGGGCACGGTGGGCTGAATCGCCCAGCTAATAATAATGTGTTAGCTACAGGCCAAGGGGTTAGTTATTGTCGTTGGTACAGTAATTGTGGGTATCCTACCCCTGTCCCATATATAGGCAGTTTAAGGGCCTTATTTCACATTCCACAACCCCACTGGCGGATGCTGGTCTAGGAGGCTGTCTATTGCTCACGTGTAGATCGGGTAATGGACCTTTTGAGATTGGTAACTTTTTGATCCATGTATGGTTGTTGTCGTTATCTGGTGAGCCTTGTATGGAGTTCTGTTTCCACTGCCTTCTTTGCCAGATTCATGGACAGGCGTGCAGCCGTTGGTTGATGGGTTTTATTCTCAGGTCTCTATGTATCTCGGCTGGTTCTGGTGAAGGGGTATCCTTCACCTGTGATGAATCTTAGGCTTCATTTTGGACCACCAGTAATTTTAATATTTGAGTGTAATTTTAATATTTGAGGTACTACAAGTAATTTAATATCGGTGTGATAATGATGTATGTCACCAGGCGGAGTTTTATTTTCAGGCGGGCTTAGCGTGTAGTTTTCTACTTTCTTGCCTTTTCCTTCCTTTTTGTGTGGACATGATGGGAGTAACCTGTCGTTGATATATGATATATACAGGCCCAAGAGGGTGCTCGCTTTGTATTCTATCAAAGAATATTGGCTCTTTGGGGGCGGATAGGCTCCTTCTGCATATGGGCTACACTGTGAATTCCTGAGGGAACTGGTTGGAATTTCCATTGTTTTTCAATTATTTACTCTTTCTAATTCCTGCCTGGTGTTGTCGATCCGTAACGTCATGATTTTCCTGCATGTTGTTATTTGAGGATAAAGTATCTGCACAATATACATCTTCAAGTTACCTATTTCAGGATATGGGGTGTCACCAGTAGATAATATATAGGGTTGGGGAGACGCCCCTTGAGGGAAGGTCTCCTGTGTGTTGTCCACCTCAGTCTGGCATTTCTGTTGTCAAGAAAGTTGCAAGTACAAATTTTCAATGTTGGTAGTTCGAGTTGAGGATCTTATATTTTAGACCGTTGTAGATTTGTCAAATGCCTCTGCAACATCCCGAGAGTTAGATTACATTGTTCACCACTTCCGCCGCGGCCTGGCGCCACATGCAAGGCCATTGCCAGGTGGACTTCCTTTCCTGGAATAGTGGACTTCCTTTCTTGAACCCATTGTCGGCAGTTGACTCTGTTGGTTGTTTCCAGGTGATTTCTTGGACGGTTTTCTAGGTTTTCCAGGTACTTCGAGGAGGAGATCGGTCTGCATTTTGGTGGACGGTGGGGTTCTTTCTTTGTTTTGGTGTTGGGCAATAATGGCCTCTTTGAATTTAGTTGGGAAGTCACCTGAGGCCAGGTGGCCGTTCATTGGTTCTCAGTCTCTCCATGGCAGGGTTGTTTATGTGGCTGAGGGTCTCCTTGGTGATGCCTGAATAGCCAGGGGCTACTATTTTTGGTATTGGAGATGGCTGTGTTGAGTTCTTCCGAGGTGATTGGTTTGGACAGTGGGCTGTCCACTCTCAGATCCTCCAATATGATTTCAGGTGAAGGCTGAGTGTGGTGTGTCTGGCCTCGGAGTTCATCAGGACGAGGCTCCTCGTGGGTACCATCAAATCCCCTGTTCTCTTCATTTGTGATTCGAAGATGCTCCTCCATATGTCCCTGAATATGGGTTCTTTGTCTTGGTCGTCATATATTTTACTTCCTGCGTGATCAGTTTTATTTGATGACTCGTTACGGCTGCAACCTTTCAGTCTCTTAACTCAACGCCAGAACTCTCCTATTTAAAGTTTCTTTGTTCCACAGATATTGTTTTATTTCCTCGTATTCTTCTGTATGTATTGTAGCTTACGATGTCCCAACCATGGGTCTCGGCTCTCTGTAGTAACAGTTGGAACTGGTTTGTGAGGGCTATGAGTTCTGGAGTCTGTTGTGGGTGTGGAGGAGTTCTGTAGCGTTTGAGAGGCGTGGCCTCCTGGTAGGCTGTTCCTATGGCTTCACACCATGTGTTGATTTCTTCGTCTATTTTGTTCACCGGCTGATTGTTTATGGTCTGCAGGATTGCCATGTCTGGCCTCAAATTTGGCTGTAGCTTTTTCGTTGAATATTTCCCAGTCGGTCTGCTTGGCGATCCTTCGTGGTGGAGCTGATTTTTTTTTTATTTGCCGCTTACAGGCTATTATTACCTCATCCTGTGAGCGGTAGCGCAAAAGGATTACAGAGTAGAGTTTACAACGGGTCATAATAATTAACCACCGTTGTCAGGATATTATGGCACTGAATGTTACACAGTATTTCAATTACATTATTTGTTTAGCTCTATACATAAAGGGTAACTTATTCACAAATGCGTGAGTACAGGCGTGTGAGGCAGTATGTCTGGTCTCACACTTTGTTATTCACATTTCGTGAGATATTTAAAGCACATTGCGTATTTGGTTCTGTGAAACTGATATAGTTACTAAGTGCAAAAAGTGGATACAATCTTAATATGTCGACTATCTTGCCATTAGAGATGAAGTGTTTCGCATTTCACACAGTGTGGACCTGTCCCTAAAGGTTCTACCTTCACGCAGTTGAGAGACGTAGTGTTGGTGTAGCAGCACCATGTCTGGCCACACACTTTACATTTAGTTTTGTTAACATCTGTAGAAGACACGCCACACAAGGTACTTATATCTAACTTAATCTAGCCCGGTTACAAAAATCTGTAATCCTAGTGATCTTTGTTACTTACTCCATATACATGTTTCCATAGTACGACATCATGGTATTCCTTGGATAGACTAGTGCCTGTTTCCACTAGTCTGCACTTTGCATCAAACTCATCAATAAGTTCTTTCCTAATTACGGTTTGGGTTCTTTTTTGACAGACCCAAATTGTATTCAGCAAATTGTCTTTGTTAGACGCGAGTTGGCAAGGAACATCAACTCTAATGTATGTTTTATGAGGCCTCGCAGAGAGTTCACAGCAGTTTGACCTTGGCTTTGATTAACCAAGACGTGCATAATGCATTTGTGTCTGGCTTCAGAGACAAAGAGCGTGACAACCTGAGTCCGAGGGTGCCAAGGGCAAGTAGTGAGGATAGAGTCAGTGATGATGAGACTGTCAATGGCTGTGGTTTCAATAAGATTTAATAGCTGTGAATGCTGGCAACTAATTCCGGTTTGTAGAGTGGATGCCCGGTTGCTTAAATTCAGCTCTTTCTCGAATTATGTGCAAAATAAGGTTGAGTCACAACAATAGCACTTCCAGCCCTCCCAACGGCGGTGTTAAAGAGATCCATCAGTGTAGATGGTCTGTGTGATATTATCATCAGTCTGTGGGGGTGTGTATGTGTTCAGGAGGCACTCTTGAATTTTGGCGGTGTGTTGGAATAAATGCATTGTATAATTAATTTTTTAGGCGGATAAGTCGGTATTGTGATATCGAAAATGTCCGCCAGGGGTGGCAGGGAAGCGCTGATGTGTCTCAACTTACTTGGGAATAGTCTAGTCCAAACATCTTCATATGCATGCAACATAATTTAGGATCCATTTAGACTCCAGCAGTCCCATGGTTCACTACATTCTAGCAATTTTGAAACAGTCTATTTATCGGGATGCCCATAGAAGCCTCAGGGCTATTATGAGGTTGACTTCAATTATTCTATCTTTTAACACTGGGTATACCTAGTTCTTTCCTCATATTAAAGTGCTGGTGCTCATGGGACATCCTATAGATAATTCTGAGGGCCTTTTCCCCGTCACGAAAAGGACCAGAGCACGGTAGTGGCCAAATCTATCAGAGATCTTATAGAACTAGGTACATTGTTTTTAAATTCCTAATATTAGCACCACTAATGTGGGCTGTACCCGCTACACTTCTAAAAGAGGGTCTCAGTCTACGTCAAAGGTACATTGGCGGGTTGCTGTTGTATGGCAGGTAGGGGTACCAAGGAAGGCTTGAAATATTTAAAGAGAAGAAACTAATTAAAGCCGTGTTTGTTTTACCTATCTTGAACTTGGCGGGGCCGCGTTTGCGGTTACCAGCTTGTTTGTTGAACACCTTGGATTTTCTCAGTGGAGTTAAATAAGACCGAGGTTCTCACAGGCTGCTGGGTTACGGTGGTTTTGCATTTCACGATAGTTTTAGTATGTATAAAGAATATCATCAGCATAGCTGATTGAAATATTCTGGGGGTTGTCTGGTATTAGATTTAATAATGCATTCATAAGAACTTTGAACAAAGAGTGGGGCTAAGTACTCCACCTTAAAGGTGTGCCAATTTGCATATCTTTGCTCACTTTTGTAACCCTGAAACAGTGCAGCAGCCCTTCTGTTGGTTAAGGTAACCACTTATCAGTGTAACAGCCTACCTCCTATATCCATTTTGGCTAGTTAGTACAATATCAGTTGCCTATGCCAATATCAAATGCAGCTTTTAGGTCAAAAGAAATATGGTGCCATCTTGCCTTTCATCACCATGCACAGTTAGGAATATTAATTGATGCAATTATGTACACCTTTACTATGGGTGAAGCCATTTATGTTAGGAGACATGTGTTCTCTGATTCTATATAAGAGTCTGCCAAGAACCATCCTCTCAAAGGAACACAGGCAGCTGGTTTGTGATATGGAACGAAAAGCATCAGGCTGTCCTGGTTTCGGTATTATTTACAACAATACTGCTGGTCCATGATGTGGGTAGTTGGCCCTCGGCATGACTTTTGCAGAGGGTTTGGATGGGAGACTTGCCCCGTGTCTACTGTTTTTACCTCTGATTATGTTTATGTCTTTCAGGCTTTTGCTGAGGATATATTCTATTTGGTTCAGGGCTGTTGACTTATATGCCCCATGCATTTTTGTCTGAGTTCGTTTTACACGTTCTCTGACTGTGGCAGAAGCTTGTTCTAATTGTAACATTTGAGGTGTTCTAATTTGTTTTGTTACCCTTACCCACCCTCTGACCCAAGCCGTGAGTTTTTTTCAGCTCAGGGTCATTATAGCTTCTCATTGCCTGTTCCCATTATGCTGACTACGTTTCTCCTTTTTTTGGTAGGCAGTATGTTATTTGAAGTATGCATAAATTCTATCAGGAATAAGTCATGGACACTTTGGTAGTTGTCAGGCTTGTAGTCCTTGTACCAGTCATGGATGAAGTCTATGAACTGGCTTTCATGTTCTTGCTTGACTGTGATTCTACGTCTGTTGAGTTTTACCACCAGTGGGGTGTCATTGGCTACATGTATACTAGCTTGGATTGGGCTGTGGTCAGACAAAGATCAGTGACAATATCAGAGCTATGAGTTGTGTACTGGTAGATTGAAGCCAATACGACATCTAGTCCATAGATGTGTGTTGGTTCATTATTACACATAGTTTGAACATCTTCATATGCGCTGAGAAGTGAGATAAGTCTCCTACCATTGGTGTTAGTGGTGGAGTACTATTTCTTGTGTCTGGTAATTGGGTCACCCATCAGGACAGTGGGCTCAGTGTGTAAAAGTCTGGGAGATCTGTTGTACTGGAAGCTAACGATCTAGAGGGAACATGCAGGCGTTTGCTTTGCAGGTGTGGAGTTGCCTTAGGTGGATAGTGATCCCATGGTACTGAAGGTTGGTAGTCTTTTGGATACAAGAGGTGTTACGGCACAGAATGACTGCATCAGAAACATGTGTAGGTAGAACTAGGATCATAATACACATAATTGGGCAGACTGGGTGGGGCTTACCATTAGGTGTGGCTATCCCTGCAGACACACAATATCGATGTCCTCAGTCACAACTTTGTGGTGTAGGTCAGGGCCATCGTTTTCTAAGGATGAGATGTTCCCAACTCATCACTTCACCAGTCTGTATCTTTGTCTGAGTATTAACACTGGCCATTATAAAATGTATTTGGACTTTGTCTGGTATTAACACTGGCCATTATGAAATATATTTGGAAGAAGCAAGGCACTGTATAATACTGTTCTTTTTCTGCGCTGCCTGTCCCTTCACGGCTTGGGCAGTAGGCCACCTAACGTTTTGGAAACATTTCTGGGCATGTACGGCTCAACAATTGTTCAGTGGTAGACATCAACACACTTTGGTTACACTCTATATCACCACCATTTCTGTTTGTGTTTGTTCATCTTCACTGACCATGTCACAGAGGCATCAGTAGAACTGTTACCAGTATCACTATTTTCCTCTGCGTGGACACTAGTTCCTAGTGGGTCTTGAGTTTTCCCACATCTGGTACCCCTGACATCTGAATGTATTCAGTTTGACTGTAATTTTTTCAGCTGCTTGCTGTTGAGTGGTGTTTTTTCCTGCGGTAGCCTCCTTGAAACCAACTTAAACATTTTCAGTTTAGCTGTAAATTGAGCCTCAGGTTCATATTTCATTTTTTCAAATCATTGATCTCTTCATGTGTTGAGCCATTAATTTCACAGGTATGTTGGCAGCTACACATTGTATCGGTACGTCTGTGTTGCCCCATGTTTGATCTTTTGGCTGCTGTTGGTGATGATCCTGGGCTTTGGTGGGGAGGGGCAGGCCAGGGGTTTCTTGAGACCTGCCTGGGTGGCTTGGGGTCTAGGCACTGAAGGGGTGTAGGGCTCCTAGAACAGTCAGGGTGCCATACAGGAACTCCAACTGACAGTTAATACTTCTGTTGAATGACACCCCTTTTGGTAGCACTGCCATCTCTCTGCAAACCTGTGTTACATATTTGCCTTGAGCAGAGACCACACCACGGCTTAGTCGAGGGGCATAACACATGGCTAGTGCTGACAATTGTAGCACCTCCGGTTAGAGGCTGATGAGAGTTACCTTCCAGAGTCCGATAGGCACCACGGACTCGAATTGTGTCTTCCAGGTGGGTCTTTGAGCCAACCCAGTCTGCAATGACTGCATTCTTGCCCTAGTCCTTCCATTCCTTCTGATGTCGGGATGAGCTTCTAGTAGTGTAGGGGTCTGGTACTGGTCGAGCCCTATGATTAAGATGGTTTTCCTTTGCTCGATGGTTGGGATGATTGTTCCATGGTTATTCCCCTTATGCTATTGGTGAGGAGATTTTTGGATGACTGCTGGGTCGCTTCTAATCAGAACATGATCTTGTGTACCAAGCTCGAACTGAAACTCAGCGTCTGGGTGTTTATCTTCCGCATCGTTCAGCCAGAATGTGACTGGGGTGATGCCTTCAGGGAAGTTTATCATGTGGGGTGAGGTTGTAGTTGATGGTCTCTGGTTTTTCTGCCTTTTCATTTCCGCTTGTTCTGGTTGAACTACGGCCATCCTCTCCGTGGTGTCAGGTGCTTTTACAGTGCCACAGCTCACTCCAGTGCATCAGGGAGGGATTCCCTGGCGAGTAGCTGCGTTCTCCAGTCAACTCAGACATGGTGGAGTTACAGGACTCGACTGGCAACTCCTAGGAAGTCAGCTGTGGTTGGGAAGCTAAACCCTCTTAGAGGTCCCGAGGGGCTGTGGCATCTACAGCGTATTAGCAGTGTGAGGGAGGCGTGAACGGGCCTCCGCGGAGGAAGTGTGGTGTCGGGGGACTAAGGTAACAGGGAGTATTCTCGGTTTTATGGCCTTTTATTACACACTTGTTCTTAATAGTATCTCTGTTTTTTTCTGGTTGAATACAATTATCAAAGTCATTTCGGTTTGAAAAAGAACTATAAAGCTGGCACTGGGGAGGAGGTTCTGTAAAAACAACCCCTGCACCCATGACCGAGGTGACACAAAGGGTATCTAGGCGCCTTGCCTGGGCACCTACACACGCCACAGTGCTCAACCCGGGTAGTTCACTTGTTATACAGGCAACATATTTGCAGTTGTTGACTTATCGGTTAAGGTAATCCTCCAAGTGATTGTGTGAGGAGAAGAACACCTAATATTCACTAACACCCTGTGAGAATCCTGTACCCTAATTCAGCAGTATACCACCGTAATCTTAAAAAGATCACCAGGTGGTACACGCAACTCTCACACACGCTGAGGAAACTGGTGGTGGAGCTGGTATAGTTATTGATGTTGTTGAGATGATCATGATTATAGGTAGGTGGTCACTGGAGGTTACAGGGCCTTGTTCAAAGAGATAGTTGTGGAAGCATCTGCCGTTTGCTATTGCTATATCTGAAGTAGTGGCTGAGTTCCTATTGTAGAACGTGGAGAAGTCCGGGCCTATTAGTTGGGCTTTTTGTCTGTTATGAAGCCAGCGAGGCCTCTTCCAACATTGTTAGTTGTCCTCTTACCATCTAGTAGAGGATGTCTGGCGTTCATGTCCCCAATTATGTAGGTTGGGTGGTGGTATGATAGGAGTCTGTGGAAGTCCCCGTAAGGCAGGTAATCCCTGCGTGGTGGGAGGTAGGTTGTGGCTATTTTAATTGGTCCTGTGGTCAAGTTGATTTGAACAACGAGAGTTTCAGAGATGATTTCGTCTCTGATTCTGTGGTGGACATCTCTTCTTATGGCGATGGCCACCCTGTCATTTGGCTCCTCTGATAGATTGGATTTATGGATCCTGTAACCAAATATTTTCAATTCCTCAGACGCTTTTGGCCGTGTGAGTTTGAGTATAATATCTGCGTCAACTTGGTTGTATTGGCTGGACAAACTGAATTTACTAGTTCTCCAGTGGAGGACGTTATATTGCATTATTTTCACTGCCTTACGTTGCGAGTCCATTGTTTCTTGTTCTTGGTTTTTGGGGGATCCGTGGGTTTCGTAACTTGTTCTCTGTGCGTCCATTCTTCAATCTTTTGATCATCCGATCGGATGACTTTTTGATGCAGTTTGTTAAATCGACCTGTTTTTGTTTAATGGCCTAGTAAATGTCCGCCTCGGAAGTGGAGTGGCAGTACTTCCATGTCATCTTGTAATCAATTACTCCTTTAGCGACTTCATCAAGTGTACAGTCCTCGTTGATGTGGTCTGGTATATAGAAGCATAGTTTCAGGTCTTTACCTGATAGATCGCTTGGAGTCTGAGAGACAGGTATCACCTCTGGTGTGGGTACTTGTGCACCCACACCAGAGACCACTGTTGTCTCCTCTGTGATTGTTGGAGTTTTGGGGACAAATATCATCTCCGGCGTGGGTACTTGTGCATCCACACCAGAGACTAGTGTTGTCTCCTCTGTTATTGTTGGAGTCTGAGAGACATGTATAATCTCTGATGCGGGTACTTGTGCACCCACACCAAAAACTACTGTTGTCTCCTCCAAGGATGAGGATGATGTCCTGAACAGTTTTGGGATGGGCAGATTGTAGTGGCGTAAGCATTTTTCGAGTATTGTTTGAAAGCAGCCTGGGTGCAGAACATCCTCCTCATGGGCGTGTTTGACAATCATGTTGGCTAGAATGTCACGGTCATGGAGGTATCTGTCTCTGACATTCAACAAGACTGTAGAGTGTGTAGTGGCTGCAGGGGCCATAGTGACTGCAGAAGTCGGGGTCGATACCATCACTACATCTCTGTATGTCCGTGCAGTGACTGCAGGAGTCGGGCTCCCTATCGGCAGCACAGCCTTGTATGGT
Source organism: Homarus americanus (assembly GCF_018991925.1). Taxonomy (NCBI): domain Eukaryota; kingdom Metazoa; phylum Arthropoda; class Malacostraca; order Decapoda; family Nephropidae; genus Homarus; species Homarus americanus. The sequence continues at coordinate 30,058 of NW_024716514.1, read as the reverse complement.
GATACTGATGTTTTTGTGGCTTTTTGTTGTGCTTTCTTGATTTTTTCCTTTCTTTTGGGACAGTGCATGGGCATAGTGCTGTGAGGCCCATCACAGTTAGGGCATTTTAGTGGTGCATTACATTGGGTCCAGGTATGTTCCCTAGAGATACATTTGGAATAGATCTTGTATTCCCTGGGTTTGGGGCAGTTCACGCTATCATGATGCTCAATGAACACAGCACCTGAGGCAGGTACGTGTGTGGTGGTACTGTTCCTGTTGTATTTGGTGGTACGGTATGCTATAGGTGAATGCGAGGAGACCTGATTTGGTTGATTTTTCAGCAACCTCGGTGCTTTTGAACTGAATTTTGATAATGTATTTGCCTTTTTTACTGGTGAATTTTTTTGACATAGTCCACCTTGTTCTTCGCCCAAGCGTTTTCTTTTTCAATCGCTGCTTTTATTTCCACTTCAGACTCTTCGTGCACGGATTCATCCGTTTGGAAGCAGAGAACAGTTCTCTTAGCCTTCAAGGCAGGAGGCAGGATTGATTCATAGTGTTCTGGGACAAGAGGTTATCCAGGTCATGGTCTTCAAGCATGAGCATGATGAAAGCATCTTTTGCTTCTATTACGTTCTGGTAGCTGACATTGTGTTTGCGAACAATTTCTGTCAGCTTCCGCTTGGTGGACCTGTCTGGTGACCTCTGGGCTGTGATTAATATTTTCGCTTTGACAGTCATTATTGCTTCTTTGAGTGATGCACGATAGATCGGCGGGAGTTATGTGCGTAATAAGCGACAGTGGCACTGCCGCCCCATTTTCCTATGCCGGAAAAAGAGGCCGAGATATCAGTTGTCTTGTTTGACAGGGTTTGATATCAAACGATCTCACTTGTTAACACTTGCCTGAATGAGTGTAGAGTAGTCGCTGGTACCTTTGATGAAGCTTGGGTGAGAATAATAGGTAATCTCACGGCGTGTCACCTTTGATACCGTTGTTGAATCGTTGAGTCGTCCCAGCCGCCCTGGGTTAAACTTGTAATTATCTTAGCTTGTAAGTATACACAAGTGTACACAGGTTCTGTTATCTTCATTTGTGGTTCCTTGGTTTAATGTAAACACACGTGGTGATTTTCTAGTTATATTGGATACTCTGGTAGTTACAGAATTGTTTGTTGACAGACTACTGAGCATTAGCTATTAGCTTGTAATTAGCTTATATAATTAGAGAGAGATACAGCCTTGGGAGCTATGCTCACACACGTCTCTTTGGTACGGTGTCTGGCTGTGAACTGGTGAACTGTGTGAAACTGTGAACTAGGCGAACCTCTCTCTTTCTGCTTGTAAGGGGGTATGTAATCTATACGTCAACACAGAGATAAGAGGCTACACTCCACAGGCCTACTCTCACGGAGGCCTGGGGACATATATTTATGGGTTGTAACCTGAATCTGTGTGAAACTACAAATATTTATGTGTGCTGTCCACCCTCGGAGGTGTGACAGAACAAATGCTTATGTAGCTTTATGCTCAATAGTGTGGGTGATAGAATGTATATAATGAATATATGTCCTTAGCCCATATTTATATAATACTAATTGATAAGGGCTGGAACAGCCCCACTGTCTTGGTTGAAGGTTTTAAAGACCACAAGGGCAGTTCACTCAAGAACAGCAGTTTGGTATGGCGAATAGAAGAGGTTAAGATTCAGATTTGAAATGGTGTACAAGTGTGTGATTGTCGTATTGTCACAGCTTTTGGCAGCATGGCACTGGCTGTGCTGCGTGGTGGCGGGACGGAGGGTGTCTGGGCGGAGCAGCACTGACCGTTAGGCCTGAGGCTGTTCCTCACACACACTGGGCCAGGGTGCCCTGCCGGCTTAAACAGGATTCCTCGTGATGTGAAGTGGAGGACCGGGGGCCGGTGTGTGAGGAAAGTGACGGACTAGTGGGGGTTACAAGGTGGCAACTGGGATGGGAGAGGGGCAAAGTAAAACGTCTCCAGCTACAACCCAGTATTTATTAAACAAACTATTAATATCCAATAAAGAGAATAATGTGGTATCGGAAAAGTTAAATCTGGGCCTATGTTACTGGTGGAGTTAAATTATATATTTATTATCACTGATCAAATGTTGTAAGACAATAAATAAGCCAGGATGATACTACACAGCCCCTCCACTCACGGTCATCTGTTCCTCCAGGTCTTTCTATCCACCCCTGCAGACACGTGAGGAACTGTCACCAGCCCGAGGGCATACACTCATATATATATGCAAGTAAATCACTGTAGGTGCGCGTGATCTAGGTATATGCTGAAACCACAAGGAAAGAAGAAACACGAAGTTCCCAAGCGCTTTCGTGTAATTCACATCTTCAGGGTGAGTACAGACTAAAGAGAAGTACAAACAAGGTGTATATATACAGAGGAGGGGAGACCAGGTCCACAATGGTCAGGTATTGAGTAATGACCCTACTAATCTTAAATAGCACGGCAACGGTAGGTATTCAGGTCAGAGGGTAACGTGACCCATCCTTCTCACCTGGTTACAAATCTTCTTAATTACAAAATTGTCAGTTTGTACTGCCATTACTCAAATTCATGTTGTATATATATATATATATATATATATATATATATATATATATATATATATATATATATATATATATATATATATATATATATATATATATATATATATTAAATCAACACCTCACCCGCCAGGATTCGGAACCCAGGCCCTCGACTGTGACCGGGGAACGCTACTAGACCACCAGGATACTAAAAGCAGTTCTGGACTGGATGTTGATGCTGCTGTTGGTGGCACAGGTGATCCTGATGTTGGATCAGTTGATCTAAGTGTTCCTGCTGGTGCAGACGCTGGCATAATTGTTGGTAATGTCTGCCTTCTGCCTTGCAGACGAACTTTTATCTTCACAACTCATGTTTCTGCTTCAATTTTGGCGAGCAGATCGACCTGGTTTGTTTATATTTATCTTGGATAAGGCGTACCAACCCTCTCGAGTCGCGGAGTTCGCGTTACTAAATAATAAACCGATGTTCGATTGATATTCGAGCTTGAATCCATTTGACGGGTTACCAAACAGTAACCCAACATTCAGGATTGCTCTTCGGGCTTGTTGCCCCGAGTGTTTAAAATGGCCTATTGTGTGGATGATTATTTTGCGTCAATTGCAGTTACACCAGAAAAATAGTGAGGCAATTTTTTTTTTAGAAAACTCTGTGTATTGCCGAATATAGTTTTTTGTTCAAAGTGTAATAATAGTGTACACTGCGTGAAGAACAAGCATATTTGGCAGTCACAATAGTTTTACATATTTAAGGTAAGATGTGGGGTTAGATTAGGTTAGGTTAGGTTTGTTGGTTGGTTAGTATTTGATTTATTTGATTTATTCGAAAAAGAAAAATTAACTATTTCCGTTATGATTGTTGGGTGGGGGGGGATCAAAAACAAGTGATTTCCGGATAAAATGGATATCAAATTCGTTCGAAACTCATCAAAACCATAGGAAAACCTACTTATAATATCAAAATAAAGACCGGTGTGATACTAATGAATTGACTTAATTTTAATGATAAATATTAAGAGTTCAGATTGTGCCTGATTGCCTTTTTTTGTACCATGTGTACCTTATTATTATATTCATCTTTAACGCAATTCAAGTTGCAAAAGTTATGGCATATTAAGCAAAATGAGGGGCCTGCCAATGATAAAGGAGACTTTGATTAAAATTAAGTAAAATTAAGTTAAAATCGGATTAAAATTACCAGGACAAAAAGTTGCGAATTATTTTGGTTCAAGTTTTCTCCACCCGTCGGTAGTTGCCATATCTGATTTAAATGAAGCCTTTAGCTTTAGCTAAGTTCATTGTAGAACCTTCAAGTGTTAAATTTAGATGTAAGTACCATTCGTAAAGATGATTGAACTAGATTTATTTCAAAGCATTATAGATTTAAATTTAAGTCAAATTGAAAAAGGCAACAATGCTGGAGTTAGGGTTTGGTGGAAAAGTCAGCTTTTGATAAGTCTGCGTTCACACTGTGTGAGATGGGGGAGGATCCGTCAGTAAAGATAACAGGTTGCAGTTAAAGAGAGAAGCTGAAGTGGGAAATAGGGTGCAGATTGCAGAAAAAAAGAAATGGAGGACAGAGAAAGGGGTGGATAGAGAGAAAGGAGGAGCATACCAGTTAGAGTTGTTGGATAAAGAGAGCTACTTTGGGGCCGTGTGACGTCAGAATTGTTCTTAATTAATGTGGTAAGTTGCAAAATTTGACGAACTTATGATCAGAAGTTTTCGCCAATTGAGCAGATTGCCACAACACTGACCTCAGCAGTATTGGCCCTTGCTGATCAGTCTGTCGCCTTGTGGGCAAAGGCCGTTCCCTTTATTTGTCCCTAGCTCTCCAGCAAAATAAGTATTCTGTGGTCCAAAGAAGCCATTATTAAATCTTACCAGTTGACAGTAGAGTCATATAGAATAAGTTTAGAAATACATTCAAATTGCCCGATCAGTCATATATCGAATATGGTCAAACTGTCACTAAGTTGCACAACAGGCAATATCGACTTGTGGAGTTAAAACCGTCAAAACTGTAAAATTGATTGCACTAGAGCAGTATTTGAAGTGTCCCCCACAGACGTCCCGTATGTACGTTTGGCGAGAAGGAAGATTACAACTATTGAAGAGCTGCCATTTTGGCGGAAAAGAATTTCAGTCTTATTATAAACTTAAAGTTAATGGGGTCCCAGTCAGCCATGACTCCAGCTCAAGGTGGTAAGCTCCCATTTGGTAACAGAGTGACAAACCTCTTTTGAGAATATTGGCAGAGGTTGTGGTAATGGATCTAGCGGTGTTATGACTTCTGTGTGTTTTGTGTAAAAAGGCTGATGCTATATTGCCCAATGTTACAAACAAAGCTAAGGTTCACTGACCAAGCCTGTTGCTAATTTTGCATTGTCTCAGCAGATGGTGTCGGTGTAGCCAGATGATGTTGCTGCGGCTTCTGACCCAGTTTATTGGATCCTAAGTTTGTTCCATCCCTTTCAGTTACCTGGTTTTGTGAAATTTGTGTCCGAGGTAGTCCTGCTGTCCCTGAGTATTTTTGGGGATATGATTGCTTCCTCAGTATTCTGTTAGTGCTCTTCCATCTGTGGAAGAGTATGTTGAGCATGTTGTGTTGCGGGGCGTTAGTGGCACCACTTGCGTTCCTTTGTGTAGGGTATATTCGGACGGACCTTTTTATTCCTAAACTGGTTACAGTAAGGGGTTCGGGAGGTTTGCCAGTGGAGGGAGTAACGTTCCTCTTGGGAAATGATAGAGATTGGTAACCTTGTTGATCGGATCAGTTTTTGTGCTCTGCGCCTTTGGGTAATGACCCTGCTGCAGACCTTGTGAGTAAGTGTGTTGGGTTATTTCCTTTGCTGATAACTGTAGCCCGTAGTCAAAGCTAAAATGGTGACATAGGACAGATGTGAGTGATCAGAGTGATGTTTTGTCTGATTACGTTTGAATGGACTATTTGATGTTAAGCCAGAAACTGATTAGATGCAGGTTTAGTGGATCAACCTGTTAGTGATGTGTCCAAGTGGGCAGGAATTCTAAGGATCATGTGAATAATGATTTAGTAGCCTTCCTGTCACAAGAGATGATGATTTCTGGCTCGATAGTCTGACCAGTCGTTGGTTTAATTATTTGCTAGGGCCGTATCAGAACCAGAGAGCCATTATGAATCTGGTGTTTCTCCTCAAGCCACCAACAGATTTTTGCCGTACATGTCATGTTATGCCCAGTTAACTATGCAAGCCCAATCAGAAATATTGTCACCTGTTACCTTTAAAACCTATACCTGTTGTTGATAGACTATTTGCAAAAGTAATCATTGGTCGTGTAGTCTCTTCTAAAACAGAATGTGGTAATGACAATTTTTAACAGTGATGTGTACTTCCTCAGATATGAGGCTACACCTGTGTGGGCACGTGGTTTTATATTATATTATATCTTGGTTTATATTATATCTATTGTATGCTATCAGATGTGTACTAAACAGTCTGGTTGGGATTCTCTTAGAGTGAACTGATATTTGGCAGATATCCGTATCCTTAAGGAAACTGTTGCATGAGAATTGGGTGAAGAAGATGAATCCATTGTGTGTAAATGGGTATGTTGTTAATTTGAAGGAAAGGTTGAACCATGCAGTAACTTGCCAGGTGTAAAATGAAAAGAATCCCAAGAGGAAACTGCAGAGAAGATAGAAAATTTAGTGTTGGGGATATTAGCACTTTGTTTCCTACCTATTAGGAAGTTTCCCCCTGGCTAAGAATCAGGGTCCTTTGAAGTTTTGAGTAGTGGAATGTTAACTGCACGCCTGGACGTAGGAAAACTAAAAAGACTAGTACATGTGAATCTGCTGAAACTCTATTGTGTTAGACATGATAAGGTGGTGTGCAATACTGTTACATGTGATGAAGTGGCGAAGGATGAGTGCTAAGCATGACTTTGGGAGTTGAAAGCTGATATCAGAAAGCTGAGCAATTCTGATGTGCTAAATTGATCTTTTGCATTATGCCGCCTTACTACAGGATCAGAGGCGCGATATAATGTCTCTACAGGGAATTCAGCTCATCTTTGGTGATGTGCCTCAGCCTAGCCAATGGTGACCCTTGGTGTTGTGTTGGTGGACAATGTAGCCCCAGTGAAACAAAGCACACTTCTGCCTGTCTCTCCAGAAAATCGGCATTCTCAGTGACGAGGTGCAGTTCTTGGTTGACAATAATTTAGCTGAACCTAGTGACAGTGAGAGTGGGCATCCCTCTGTGTTCTGTGGTCTCAGCCAGGTGGTACTATGAGAATGTGTACTGATTGCAGAAAAGTAAACTCCTCACAATGGCAGACAGTTTTCCCTTCCCCTTATTGGTGATATAATTGATGCAGTGGGTGATGCAAAGTACATTACAAAGATTGACTCACTTAAGGGTATTATTAGGTAACCTTGTCAGAACGGCGAGAGACGCATATCGGCATCTGTTACCTTATGGTTTGTATCAGTATACCGTTATGCCATTTGGTATGTAACGCCCTCAACTTTCCAACGTTTGATGTCAGTTGTCATTAATGATTTGGATGGTGTCAGATCATATCTTGACGACGTAGTTGTGTTCTTCCACATGGAGAGACCATATTGAGTCACTTCGTTGTCTGTTCAGTCGTCTTAATGGTGCTCAGCTCACTGTTAACCTTGTTAAAGAGAGTTTGGCCATGCCAAACTAGTATTTTTGAGACTTGAGATTGGCTATGGGCAGTGGCCTAGTCCAGGCTAAAGTTGAGGCCATTGATACCTGCCCATACCCACAAAATGTAAGGCATTCCAATGCTTTTTGGGTATGGCAGGGATTCTAGGAGATTCTGCCTGAACTTTCTGATGTTGCTAGACTATTAACTAATTTAGTTACTCCTAAAAGGGATTTTGTGTGGATAGAAGGTTGTCAAGGGTATTTGAGAAAATTAAGGCAATTTTGATGTCTAAAACCAGTATTATGAACCAAACTTTGACAAGCCATTTGTTGTACAAGTAGATGCAGTGAGTGTAGCAGCTGGGCAGTTTATTGTAACAGCACCATTTGCGTTATATAAATATTTACCCAAATGTATATACCAAATTATTCACCAAGATTAACTGTGCCTCAGCTGTTGACATTATGCATGGCTGAGGTTGTGGTTCCTTCGGGGAGTGAGTGGCCAGTCATGTTAGCACAACAGTATATCTGATGTGTTTCCTTTCCCACTCTCCAGAGGGCAGACAAGGTCAATCCAAATCATAATAGACCTGGCCTGTTCCTCATCTCTCCCCATGTCTTAGAGACAGGAGAGAGATCAGACTCATATCTTTTGTTATCCAGCGAACACCTCACTTAAGTGTTCTCCTGTGTACGTGCACTAAGACATTTCAGAAGAGAAAGTACAGTATACCAACTGAACTAAGTACTCTGAAATATATTTTTTACAATAAAGAAAACCAACAAAGTGTTTACTTCAGCCCTGCCACTTATTAGTTCCAGAACTAATATATATATATATATATATATATATATATATATATATATATATATATATATATATATATATATATATATATATATATATATATATATATATATATATATATTTGTGTGTGATATATATCTATAAAAAGGACCAACACACTGGTGGCAAGCGGTGGGATGGATTAGAATAAGAACCGTCAGACACTCAGAAATAGCATTATTTCATGATTCCAGTGACTTAAGTACCAAGTGAATCATCAGCAAACAAGCAATTACAAGAAAATTAAGTGGACAGTGGCTATAAACACTTGCATAACGTGTACATAGAGACACAGTGGTAACAAAACAATATAAATATTGCCATCTTAGCAGTCAACCTCAGTCACACACCCTACTGAAGGTTACCCGGACCGAAGCCGAGGCAGTCAAGCCTACCCGAGTATGGGCTGAGATTACTACCAGCTAACACTGCATCACCCGAGGTTAGGAAGGTTGTCAAAGTAGTTCCAGACAATCAAACAATCTCTTGCTTAAACAATCAAGACTCGTCGGTGTGCAACAGAGGTCAGCCACAAGGCTGATCGCACCAACACAGAGGACAGCCCCAGGTCAACCCCCCAGGCTGATTGCATCAACCCAGAGGTCAGCCCAGATCAGTTCCCTAGCTGACGTCGCAAGATCCAGGTCAGTCCCCAGGTGGATCGCCGTAAGACGACGTCATCCTCCCTGAGAAGGACGTCATTCCTTCCGAGAAGGACGTCATCGACTCCTGACGTCATAGCCAGCGCGAAGCTCTACGGATTCTCCACTCAGGTAGATCAAAACAATCATTATTTTATAAACTACACAAAACACTTTACATATTTTTAGTATTTTTAATACTTTTAATAACTAATATATATAAATTTTTCTCTTCATTTTCATAAACTCATTATAAATATTTTGCATTACTCCAGGAGTGGAAACGTAGTGAATTTTATACAGTGAGTGAAGTGATAAATATTCTTATACATGGATCCTCTTCCAAAACTTTGGGTATCAAAAGGAAATTAGTGACTCGAATCTGATAGTCAGTCATTTAATAATTCACGGAACTAGTGGCAACTGATAGTGAGGAAGAATTACCACAAATTAGCCAAATAGAGTTAACACCTACCGACATTTAACACCCATTACCTTCACCTGTTAATAACGCGAGTGCTTTAACTAACACAACAAAATGGCAACAGGTGGTTCTACTAACCCACAGACTGCATCGGTCTGTCAAAATTGCAAAGGTGTAGATATATGAGACGAATATGGCTGTAATATGTAACTCTGTACTATTTACCATTATTGATTCAGGTCTCTGTATTATATGTATTATAATCATACTCCCTTTTGTCACAAGTGATAGTTCAGACTTTGGGCACATGCGCGCTGTACGCGCATGCGCAGATAGAGATACCCAGAGAGATTCCAAGACAGGACGCTGTTCCCCCTGTCTTAACTCCTTTTTGTGTTTGTCCCAGAAATAGAACTTACGGACTTGACATCAGTGTGTTTCCTTTACCCCTGATTGTAAGGAGCACCTGAGTCTCCCACATGGCGCAGTGTTTAGCTGGGACATCACATTATTCAGAATTGGAGTGGACACAGAATCTCTCTCGGAGCCGCCATCTTGTCAACTTCCCTTGTCGAGTGGATCTCGGTGCGTACCTCAACAAGATATTCCTGGATTTACAGTGCAGTGTTGTGTAGTGCTTTTTCAGTGTTGTGTGTGCCCTTTAGTGTCTTTAAAGTGTTTCCCCGTGTTCCTGCACTTTTTACAAAAGAGGGAAGCCTATTTAAGACCTATGGGAGAGCTCAAGTTTTGACATCCACCCACGTTCATGTCTCGACTGGCACTGCGGAGTGAGCCAGCCATCCCTCTCCTTAGCCAGCCTGCCCCGAGTACACGCACGAACGAACGCACACACACACTCACAGACGCTCGCAGATATCTTCCATTTAAAGACGATTGCTCTTCTGCTTACTTATTAATTACAGTAATTGTGAAAGAAATAAACCAGGCCATATGGAAGATCAGGAATTTATTGGGTTTTCTTCAGATACCCAACAAGCCCAACTTCAGGCGGATGTCGGTGCAGTAAGTGGACTCCAAGTGGATCGGAAAGTGGATCAAGCGGCCCCACCCACCCTTAGCCCCCACTATATACGTCCGCAATCTGCCACAGGTGTCGACTTCCTTCATTTAATTCAGTTTTTGGAAGAAAACCGTCGACAAGACGACATCAGGAGGCGACAGGAAGATGATGAACGAAGACGTGAAGAGGATCACAGACGTCAACAAGAAAATGCCAGATTCAGTGCCATTATCGAGTTGTTGGCACCTGTTAACCTTCAAGCAGCTACTACACCTGCCTCTTCGTCCACAGGTGCACCTGCAGGGTCCTCTTCAACTTCTTTGCCCCCCCCACAGAAAGCACTCGCTCAGAGTCCACCGCCACTCCATGCTGATGCCTCGTTCCAGGTATTCCGTGAATGGCGTCGGAGGTGGGACGATTATTCGATGATGGTCGATTTATCAAGGTTGCCTAGGGAGAAACAGCTGATCCAGATGAGGATGTGTCTCACCCTAGAGACGCAACGTATCCTGGAGCACACTCTGCAAATTCCCCACGACACAGACAAGACTGTGAAGGACGTCTTGGATGCTTTACAGACGCATATCAAGGGTCTCCGCAACGAAGTTCTGCGTAGGAGAGAACTTCTCAGTTGTAAGCAGCTGGAGGGTGAGTCATTTGCCGATTTTTACTTACGACTCAGACGCATCGCTGAGGAGGTTGACGTTTGTCCTGGGAACTCGTCGACTTGTGAGGAAACAGCTGAAGATGATTATCCTCATGGGCGTGCGGGACGAAGAGCTAATTCAGAAGCTTATCTCCCTCGACACTGCCTCTTCTCTACAGGATGTTGTCACCACCTGCCGCTCTTACGAAGCCACCAGAAGTGCGACTTCTGCCATTCGTGCTCCATCTAACCAGCTGTGTGCCATCTCCGCATATAAGAAGAACAAAGGACGTGACCGGACTTCAGCTTCACATCCGACTTCAGCTTCACATCCGACTTCAGCTTCGCATCAATCTTCAGCATCACTTCAGACTTCGACGCCAGGTCATTCCTGCCAGTATTGTGCTCGTCGGCATGGTTCTGAATGCCCTGCCGCTGACAGCACCTGCAATAACTGTGGCCGTCGTGGTCATTGGGCTAGGACACTGAAGTGCCCTGCCAACAACGTTCAGTGCCGCTCCTGTAGCCGCATTGGACACTGACAAATGCTGTCAGTCACAGAAGAAGAATAATACTACTTGCAAGTCTCAGGCGGCGAAGAACAAGCGCTGTCGTCGCGTGGGATCCTCTTCTTCCCCTGTCAGCAAGACACCTCAGCCCATCTGTGTTCACCTGTCATACGGCGACATTACTTCCCGTATCCAGATGCTTCCTGACACAGGTGCGGACGTCACAGTCATCGGCACAAGACACCTCGACATTCTGCGGATCCCTAGGAGCAGCTTGCAACCACCATCAACTTCTACAACGCTCACCGCAGACGGTTCTACAATGGCACCTGCTCTGGGTACATTTCAGGCTACCCTCACCCTAGGTAAGCAGTCATGTTCTGCCAGGATTCAGGTCCACAAAGGTGTTCAGATGCCACTACTGTCTTATGGCCACTGTCAAGAGTTGGCCATAATATCTTCAGACTTCCCTAAGCCAATTCTAGAAATAAAACATGTCAACAGGTGCAAGGAGCTGCCCCTCCCACCCAATACGTCACCTTCTGCAGCCAGGGAGTTCTTCCTACTGCAATTCAAGGACGTGCTGGTTTCCAAGGAGGACCTCAAGACGGCTCCACTCAAGCCAATGGCTGGCTCCCCCATGAGAATACACCTGAAGGATGACGCAGTACCTTTCGCCATCCACACACCGAGACAGATACCCTTCGCTTTTCAGAGCCAAGTTAAGAAGGAACTCGACTCTATGGTAGCCCAGGGGATCATTAAGCCTGCTGGTGACGACCCTTCGGATTGGTGTCACCCCATGGTAGCAGTCGCCAAGAACATTACTGGAGTTCGTATCACCGTCGACCTCACCAAGCTGAATAGCCAAGTTTCCCGCCCGACCCACCCTTCACCGACACCCTTCACCGCTATACGCAGTGTGGACCCGAAGGCAAGGTACTTTACTACAGCAGATGCCTTATGTGGGTACTGGCAGATGGAACTTGCGGAAGAAGATCAGCACCTCACGACGTTCATCACACCGTACGGCCGATTTCAGCACTGCAGAGGACCTATGGGTTTCGCGGCTACTGGCGATGCTTTCTGCCTCCGTGGTGACATGGCCCTTCAGGGTGTGGCGAACTGTGTCAAGGTCATCGACGACGTGCTCCTATATGACGAGGATTACTCCACGCATCTTGAGCGTATTCACCAGATGCTCACCAGGTGCCGCAAGTACGGGATCACCCTCAACAAGGATAAGTTTGTGGTCGCCGCACCTAGTGTGAACTTCTGTGGGTACACCCTCTCAGGCAAGGGCATCTCGGCTGATCCTGGAAAGGTCAGCGCGATCCGGGACTTCCCAACTCCTGCCAACCTGACCGACCTCCGCTCGTTCATGGGCCTGGTAAACCAGTTGGCTGAGTTCACCCCGACATCGCCGCTGCAGCACAGCCCCTACGCCCCCTGATGAGCCCCAAGAGAACATTCACCTGGACAGCTGACCATGATGAGGCATTCCGTCGCGTCAAGACAGCTCTCCTTAGCCCACCTGTTCTCGCTTCCTTCGACCCGGCCCTGCCAGTTGTCCTCCAGACTGATGCCTCTCGCCTCTACGGGATTGGATACGCTCTGCTACAGGACCACGGCAATGGACGCCTTCGTCTGGTTCAGTGTGGCTCTCGGTTTCTCACTGACGCCGAGACTCGCTACGCCACCATCGAACTGGAGCTGTTAGCCGCTGTCTGGGCCATGTCCAAATGTAGGTTGTATCTGATCGGCCTACAACACTTCAACCTCATGACGGATCATCGGCCACTCATCCCGATCCTGAACCACTACTCCTTGGATGCGGTCGAGAATCCCCGCCTCCAACGCCTTAAGGAGAAGATCTCGCCCTACCTCTTCACAGCTGTGTGGCGTGCGGGCAAGCTGCTCTGCATCCCTGATGCTTTGTCACGAGCCCCAGTCAGCCACCCCACACCAGAGGACGAGATCGCATGTGCCGATGCTACTGCACACCTCAGGACTGTAGTGACCGTGAACGCCGTCATCTCAGAAGAGTCTCCACCGCAGGACGCTGACAGGACTCTTCAGGAACTCCGAGCCGCGGCAAGAGCGGACCCTTCGTACATCCGTCTACTGAACTGCGTGACCTCGGGATTTCCCTCCAACCGGTACGACTTACACAGCTCTTTACTCCCATACTGGAAGATGCGGGACGACCTCTATGCTGATGGCGACCTCGTCTTGTATGGAGCAAGAGTTGTGGTTCCTGCCGCCCTCCGCCGCCGCACCCTAGCCCACCTGCACGACAGCCACAGGGGTGTGGAAGCTACGAAGCGCCGGGCGAGACAAGCTGTTTTTTGGCCAGGCATCGACTCCGACATCGCTAGTTCCGTTCAAGTCTGCGAGCCATGCCAGGTGCTGCAGCCTAGTCAGCAGCAGGAACCCCTCATGAACAACGACAACCCTACGAGGTCCTTTGAGTCCGTCTCTGCGGATTTCTTCGTTGTGGCGGGAAAGTCCTTTCTCGTCATCGCCGACCAGCTCTCAGGGTGGCCTGTTGTCGTTCCCTGCGGAGGCAACACTACTGCCTCTCATACAGTACGTATGTTCTGTCGCTACTTCCGGGAAGTTGGTGTCCCTCTCCGCCTGAGGACTGACGGCGGGCCCCAGTTCACCAGCAACGACTTCCGGGACTGCATGGAGCGATGGGGAGTTTATCATGTGGTGTCCTCGCCACATTATCCCCAGTCCAATGGACATGCCGAGGCTGCCGTAAAGTCCGTCAAGCATCTTATCCTCAAGACGGCACCCTCAGGCAACATTGACTGTGAGAAGTTTGACCGGGGTTTATTGGAATTGCGGAATACCCCCAACTTCACAGGTCGCTCCCCAGCACAGATGTTATACGGCCACCCACTACGGTCATGTGTCCCTGCCCATCCTGAGTCCTTCTCGAGGGAGTGGCAGGCCAAGACCGAGGACTGTGATCGTCGTGCAGCCGCCCGTGCTGACCACGTAAAGGCACAGTACGATCAGCACGCCCGACCCCTTCCCAGGTTGAGTATCGGGCAAACAGTTCGGGTTCAAGACCCGACGTCTCACCGCTGGGACAAGGTCGGGGTTGTCATGGGCTGCAGCAAGACCAGGGATTACGAGGTCCGTCTCCCTAGTGGTTGGGTATGGTGGCGGAATCGCCGCTTCCTTCGTTCAGTACCGTCCTCTAGTGGTGAACCCCTCCCCCACATCCCTGTGAACCCTTGCTTGGACGAGAAAAGTAAGTCCTCATTCAGTGACCCCCAGTTTTCCCACGTCACTCTCAAAGGCTCCTGGAAAAAGAGTCCGCTCGAGATTGCACTACGAGCGTGAGGGGGAGGGAGGTGTAGATATATGAGACGAATATGGCTGTAATATGTAACTCTGTACTATTTACCATTATTGTTTTAGGTCTCTGTATTATATGTCTTATAATCATACTCCCTTTTGTCACTGAGTGTTAGTTCATGTTTTGAGCACATGCGCGCTGTACGCGCATGCGCAGATAGAGATACCCAGAGAGATTCCAAGACAGGACGCTGTATACCCCTGTCTTAACTCCTTTTTGTGTTTGTCCCAGAAATAGAACTTACGGACTTGACATCAGTGTGTTTCCTTTACCCCTGATTGTAAGGAGCACCTGAGTCTCCCACAAAAGGTATTTCCAAATAACATTGAGGAACAAGAGTTTACTGCCGAGGATCCCTATTATACTAGTTTAGCATTTTGCGTAAATGCGAAGATGTAATGAGAAACAACAATGTCACTAATGACGATAAAATTTCATGCGTCCGAACCTTTATCAAAACCGGTAGTCGGGCAGCTAAAAGTATCTATGCTTCAGCCATTGATCAAGAAATGTATGATTATCAAAACGTTTAGAAAATAATTAATTTCCTTGGCTCAGGCCCAAAGGAGGTCCGCTACTTGATTTTAAGATGGCAGAGTGGACAGGTGACACTGCTCGCACATGACGCACAAGACGCCCCAGATTTGTGCGGGACTCACTACAGATCTCAAATCTTCCGTGGATTCCCCTTGTGATTAGTTCGATAACAATGACAACTTGTCTAAAGTAAATTTCTACAGGATTATTGAATTCCTTCAGTTTATCTTGTCATCAAGTGAACCCTTACGCACGAAAGCCCAAATGAAAGAATTTAAAAAGGGACTAAACTTGTAGAATATGTAGAAGAAATTGCAGAACCCAAGAAAAAAATATTCCTAGGGCTCTGTCGCGGCACCAGTCACCAGCTTTAAGGAGCAAACTACAGTCTGTCAAGGGAACCAAACCAAAATGACACACCTTCTTGCAAAGTTTAAACGTAAGGACATGCCAATAAAAATACTGGTTTGCAGGTTTATACCCAACCAGCCAGAGGCAAGATCGAAGAAACGGATCCTCAAGAGGACTTTTAAAATTTCAGATAGTCCTGCTAAACCACAAACTCCAAGGACTTTTACACAGGAAATAAAATGCCTCCAAACATGAAAGGTATCAGAATAAATGGTGTATAGTACATCAGTCTCCATACCACATCACAGAAGATTGTAGAAATATACAGCGTATGAGACAAGAAACTGAAAAATCGACTGGAGACAAGTACACAGCCTTCGGCTGAAGAGTGAGGGTGTCCAGCAACACGAATCCAGATAGCGTTAACGGTTCAAGAAAACGACTCTTCCATCATCGGCTCATTAATCGCCACACGCGTTAAACAAAGTGGAAGTGTTGACTGTTCAGCGAGGATAGGTAACAATCAGCTATCCCTAGATATAGATACGGGGCCTGTGCCAATGTTATTCATTAAAGTCGTTCAATGAACTCCAGCCGTGATATCCTCCAAATAAGTGGCCAATAAGACATAAGAACATAAGAACATAAGAACATAAGAATGGAGGAACCGCAGCGGGCCTATTGGCCCATACTGGGCAGTCCCGTTTACACCTGCCAACCCTATTGCCTATAAGCATCCAACCTATGTTTGAAGCTAATCCAGCCGTGATTCGGAGAGCTAATGATGATATTTGGTAACTTGTTCCATTCATCCACTACTCTGTTTCCAAACCAGTGTTTACTGATTTCACGCCTAAATCTAAATTTATCTAATTTAAAACCATTGTTACGAGTTCACCTGGTTGGATAGTTTGAGTACCTTTGTAATGTCCCCTTTGTTTAGCCCCTGCCTTCCACTTATACACCTCTATCAGGTCGCCCCTCGCTCTACGTCTCGAGGGAGTGCAAATTAAGATGCTTTAGCCTGTCTCTCTTATATTCAAGGTTCCTAATGCCCGGGATTAGTCTTGTTATTCTCTCTGAATTCTTTTCCAAGGATTCTATATCCATTTTGTAATACGGTGACCAGAACTGAACTGCGAGTCCAGGTGTGGTCTCACAAGAGCAAGATACAGTTTAGGATGACCTCGCTAGTCTTGTAACTAACACTTTGTATGAACCCAAGTACTTTATTAGCCTTGTTATGAGCAAAACACATTGTTTACTTGGTTTAAGGTTCCTACTTATCATTACCCTAAATCTCTCTCAAGAGCTTGGATTTCTATGGCATCGTTGTTCATCTGTATCCTGGTTTCCTGTTTACATCTCCTATACTGAGTACTTTTACATTTGTCGACATTGAATTTCATCTGCCATTTTTCAGACCATTCGAAAAATTTTTAGATCTTCTGTAGTTTTGCTCGAGTCCTCGTCAGATTTAATAACACGTCCTATTTTAGTGTCATCAGCAAATTTACTTGCGTTGCTGTCTATGCCGATATCTATGTCGTTTATGTATATAATAACAATAATGGTCCAAGTACTGAGCCTTTGGGGAACACCATACTTGTGACGCGTTCAATGGGACTTAGTGCCAAGTAATGCTCACTCTCCGCTGTTTCCTGTCCTGTAACCACGCCCTAATCCATTTAAGGATGTCACCTTTGATGCCATGTGCTTCTACCTCTAATTAGTTCGTGGGGACTCTGTCGAAGGCTTTGCTAAAGTCGAGATATACCACATCATAATTGTGCCCCTCGTCCACCGATTCGAAAACTGGATGAAAAGAATGTTAATAGATTAGTTAGGCAAGAGCGCCCGCTTGTGAAGCCATGCTGGGAATCATTGATCAATCTGTGCTTCTCCAGGTGATTTCTGAATAGAGTTTGAGATGATTGCTGTATGTATATTCTGTATTCTGTATGCTGTATTTATATTATGCTATGTATATTATGTATGTGCTCCATTTATGTATTATTTATTTAGCCTAGCTAGTAGCGTGTGGCAATGTATTTATCAATGTCCCACATGCTTAATTAATGTGCCTGGCGACGTATGGAAGCTGCTAATGTATCACTTGCCATACGTCGTCTGTAGAGCAGTTGACCAGCGGACAGGTTGAAGAGCGTTACTCTCCTTGTGTACATATCTCTTATCCAGTAAATCGAACCTACAAAATCTATACAGGTGTTTGTGTTCGCTCCTGTATATTGAACTTATTACCCAGAACACGAACATGGCGCAGTGAACCGGTTTTACTGGATAATTACGAGTGACAGTGCAAAGTTTGTGGAAAGCCGGCTTTTGGACCCCTTGCCCTGTGTCAACCGCCGCCCGCCACCCCTCCTCGAAGAATTTAGCAACTTTGAGCAGTGTCAGTGACAGTGATTTTCTGTGAAGTGTTTAGTGCATTGTGTGTTTCGTGCCATTCATGTGTGACCTTGTTCTATCGGATTCCCAAGGTACACGGCATGACTGGGCATTTGTAAGGAGGAGACTTCAGTACACCTCCCCTCGCGAAGCCTGGAGGGTAACTGTCGCTAGTAGTCGTCTCTACCCCCCCTCACAGTGTCGTCTCCACCCCCCTCACAGCTCGAGGCGGGACGCTCTCGCCCGCCTGGCACACACACATACATGTACTAACACACTGACATCGGCGATTGCCTTATATATATTTTATATATATAATCTACTTATCTGTGAATTTAATTAATTTTTTGTCTGAGATCTTGTTGATACGACGGGCTGACCGGTCAACACTGATTTAGACACAGTACACAGATGAAGTAGTTATGTCTCGTGCCTTACGTAGCCGTGGAGCCAGCGCCCGGATGAGTCAGTCGGATGATAGCTCCGCAGAGATGGATGACCAGGCTGACCATGACGCTCCAGCTCCCACAACATCGCGCAGCCCTTCACCTCGATATTCAGCTTTGTCTCCAGAGATAATTGCTTTAATGAAGTTTATGAGAGATGAAAGGCGCGAGGATGAAGCTAGCAGACGTGTGGCGGATGAACACAGAAGGCAAGCAGAGGCAGAACGAGACCACCAACGGAGAGTGGAAGACAGTGCACGGTGTGAAGCTTTGATATCTCGCCTCACTGTTAAGCAAGCCCCTGGCTCTAACACTGCCTCGGTACTGAATGGTTCAGATACCTCATCAATGCTCTCTTCACGCCCACCAGCCCCACCTAAAGCAGCTGCTCAAACACCGCCCATCTTGAAGCCTGATGTGAATTTCCAGACTTTTCGTGAATGGTGGCGACGGTGGACTGATTATGCTACAATGGTGGATCTCCAGAGTTTGTCACAGCCTAAACAACTCATCCAGCTGCGTATGTGCCTGTCCTTGGAAATTCAGCGTGTCTTAGAACATACGCTGCAGGTACCTCCGACCTCTTCGCTGTCTGTAGAGGAGGTACTGGACATTCTACAACGGCACATCAAAGGACAGCAGAATGAAGCTCTGCGCAGGAGGGAATTGTTTAGCTGCAGACAGATGGAGGGTGAGACTTTTGACGCCTTTTAAGTACGTCTTAAGAGAGCCTCGGAAGAGGTAGATATATGTCTAGGCCACCACCAGCAGTGCGAGGAGACCCAGTTGAAGCAGGTGATCCTGATGGGTGTTAAGGACGAGGAACTTGTCCAACGCCTCACCTCCCTCGACTCTTCCTCTTCTCTCAAGGATGTGTTGACGATATGTCGCTCCTATGAGGTTGCCAGGTGTGCCACCTCTGCCATCCGAGCTCCCCCTACAGCTGTACGCGCTGTGTCCCGGTACAAGAAGGACAAGAAGTCTGCTCCTACGCCTTCGCCCACCACGTCCACGCCCGGTTCATTTTGTAACAACTGTGGTAAGCAGCACGGAACACAGGTGTGTCCAGCTGCTGAGTCTACATACAACAGTTGTGACCGTAAGGGCCACTGGTCACTCACAGTGCGGTGCCCAGCTAAGTACGTACAGTGCAATGTGTGCGGTCGTCTGGGCCACTATGACAAGTGTTGCCCTACCCACAAACCCAAGGGACAGCGTCGGCGGAAGCTTCAGCGCCCTTCTACCAGTAAGGGCCACCCACAGTCTTCTAATCAGAGGCACGACGACCCTGGACAAAGCCCGACCCATATTAGGAGGGTGTACTCCTCACGTCCCATGACCAAAGTCCCCCAGCACGTCAGCGTCATCGTGACCTACGGCAATGTGTCATCCTGTCTCGAGATGCTGCCCGACACCGGCGCTGAGGCTACGGTCATCGGTCCCCAGCATTTGCAATGCTTGGGGCTCTCTCCAAGTGATCTAGGACGCCTCCCAAGGACCTCTGCGTCACGGCAGATGGTTCACAGATGGCCCCAGGCCTCGGTTCACTCTATGCACATGTCACCTTTGGCAACAGGTCGTGTCAGGCCTGGATTGACGTGCATAATGGTGTCCCGACTCCTTTGCTGTCCTACAGACATTGCCAGGAGTTGGCCATCATCTCCCAGGACTTTCCAACACCGATTCTGGAGGTAAAATACGCCAATAGGGTGCACGAAGGGAGCAGCAACTACCCTGCTGCCGCCCTACCCTACCTTTGGCCAGTGACACCTCTCCTTCGGTAGTTGTCCCTGCTGCATCACGTCCCCACGTCTTGGCTCGCCTTCACGACAGTCACCGTGGAGCTGAGGCCACCAAACGACGTGCACGACAGACTGTGTTCTGGCCCGGCATCAACTCCGACATCTCCAATGTTGTCCGTGCGTGTGAGCCCTGCCAAGTATTGCAACCCAGCCAGCAGCAGGAACCCTTCATGAGTGACGACAACCCCACCCGCCCCTTTGAGTCTGTGTCAGCCGACTTTTTCTCTGTGTCAGGAAAGTCCTTCCTTGTTATCATCGACCGTCTCTCTGGTTGGCCGGTTGTCATCAAGTGCGGTAATGACACGACGTCTGCCGCCACCATCAGCAAGTTCCGCCACTACTTCCGTGACGTGGGCGTTCCTGTACGCCTGCGAACCGACGGAGGGCCTCAGTTCACAAGCCGGGACTTTGCTGTGTTCCTCGACCGATGGGGAGTCCGGCATGTGTTGTCATCGCCCCATTACCCGCAGTCCAACGGCCACGCTGAGGCTGCTGTCAAATCCCTGAAGCACCTCATCCTTAAGGTGGCCCCTTCTGGGAACATTGACTGCGAGGCCTTCGACCGGGGTCTTCTTGAACTCCGCAACACACCTAACTACACCGGACGCTCCCCTGCCCAGGTTTTGTATGGACGCCCCCTTCGTTCTTGTGTCCCTGCTCACCCTCAATCCTTCTCCAAGGAGTGGCAGGCCAAGACAGAGGATTGTGATCGCCGAGCCGCCGAACGTGTTCAGGACGTCGTCGCCCGGTACAACAACCACGCCCGTTCTCTCCCCAGGTTGAGTGTCGGCACCCAAGTCCGTGTTCAGGACCCGATCTCCCTACGTTGGGACAAAGTAGGCGTAGTCATGGGTCTCGGTAGGTCACGGGACTACCAGGTGCGGTTACCCAGTGGTCGTGTGTGGTGGTGGAACCGCCGTTTTCTCCGCCCCGTAACAATGCCTTCTGCTGACGCCGCCACCAGTGTTGAGTCCCATACGCTTCCCAGTGATCTAGTCCCTCGACGCTCAGAACGGATCCAAAAGAAAAGGTCCGCTCAAGACTTTGCTATGAGCGTATAGGGGGGAGGGAGGTGTATGTATATTCTGTATGCTGTATTTATATTATGCTATGTATATTATGTATGTGCTCCATTTATGTATTATTTATTTAGCCTAGCTAGTAGCGTGTGGCAATGTATTTATCAATGTCCCACATGCTTAATTAATGTGCCTGGCGACGTATGGAAGCTGCTAATGTATCACTTGCCATACGTCGTCTATAGAGCAGTTGACCAGCGGACAGGTTGAAGAGCGCTACTCTCCTTGTGTACATATCTCTTATCCAGAAAATCGAACCTACAAAATCTATACAGGTGTTTGTGTTCGCTCCTGTATATTGAACTTATTACCCAGAACACGAAATGTAATTTTGCTTCCAGTAATTTGCCTACTATTGATGTTAAACTGATTGGGCGGTAGTTAGAGGATAGTGATCTATCCCCCTTCTTGAAAATCGGTATTACATTCGCTATCCTCCAGGATTCTGGTACTACACCTGTTTTTAAGGACATGTTAAACAACTTTGCTAAGGGCATACTAAGCTCTTCCTTACATTCCTTTAATACTCTGGCAAATATCTCATCGGGACCAGGTGACTTATTAGGCTTTAGTTTGTCTATTTGCTTACTAACATCGTTACTAGTCACTACTATCTCACTTAATTTGTTTTCTTCACTATCTCTGAATAGAGTCGGTGCCTCGGGTATCATGTTTAAATTTTCGGTGGTGAAAACTGTTGAAAAATATTTATTCAAATTATTGCTCATTTCTCTGTCGTTATCAGTGAGCTCGCCGGTGTCTGACCGTATTGGTCCAATCGTTTCTCGTGTTTTAGTTTGATACATTTGGTAGAATCCTTTGGGGTTTGTCTTCGCCTCCCTTGCTATCCTTACCTCATTATTCCTCTTTGCTTTCCTTATCTCGGTTTTAACCCTACTCGCCAATACCCTATAATAGTCCCGGAGGTGAATTTCGCCACGATTTATCCTTCTACCTATAGCCTTCCTTTGGCCAATGATGTTCCTTAAATAATTATTAATCCATTTAGGGTCATTGTTGTCTGATCTGAGTTTTTTGTATGGTATGTTCTGCCTTTGTGCATTAAGTAACTCACTATTTAAATTGTCGTGGAACTCGGCAATCTCAGATCTCGTTATCAGGTCGGTGTCATCTGACAGGTTCACGGCCAAGCGCGACACCCCCTCTCTCAGCTGCCTCTTTAAACTGTCAAAGTTCGCCCTTCTGAAATCTGGTACTTTAGTGGAATTTTCCTTACGTCTGCCCTGAAAGTCTAACTGGAATCTAATTTCTTTGTGATCGCTGTTTGCAAATTCGTTCCCTACCTCGACCCTGCTAATGAGGTTTTCTCTGTTTGACAGAACTAAATCGAGTATATTATTACCCCGTGTGGGTTCAGTTATATGTTGACTTAGAAAACAGTCCTGGATAGTCTCGAGAAAATCTTCTGATTCTGAGTTACCTGTAAGGTCAGTCCAATCTATTTGGCCAAGGTTAAAGTCGCCTACTATACAGACTTTGTTGTGTATGGAAGCCCTGCGCATTTCATCCCAGATAAGTCGCTCTTTGACTCTATCAAGATTGGGAGGTCTATATATTACTCCTGTGATTAATTTTTCTCTACCGTCGATTAATTCTATCCAAATTGTTTCTGTATTCCGGTCAGTTTTTATTTCCTTATTTATTTCACACTTCAGATTATCCCTAACATAGATTGCTACTCCGCCTCCTTTCCTGGTCTGCCTATCGGTATGGAACAGTTTGTAACCCGCAATTTGGTATTCGACTGGTAACTCACGTGTGTCTAGGTTGATCCATGTTTCAGTGAATGCAATTATATCGATTTTTTCGGTACATACCAAGGCCCTAATATCATCCATTTTGTTTCTCATACTTCTACTGTTTGCGTAGTATACATTTAAGTTAGTCGTGTTCCGAGTCCTCCCCTTACCGCGTTTAGTTTTAAACTCCCTGTCTAATTCAGTTTTGTCATCATTCCTAACACTATTTCCCTGTAATCTTTCACTTTGTTTACCCGCTCCCACTGCAGTCTCCTCCATCCCCGTGCTCATATGTTCTCCTAGCAGTTTAAAGACTTCGATATCTTTTGAACTGCCCCCTCTAGAGCCTCAGCCAGGGTTGCTACTCCATCCCTAGACAGGTGCACCCCATCCCTAGCATAAAGGTCCCTTCTGCCATAGAAGTTGTCGCAGTTGTCAATGAATGGGACTGATATTGACTTGCAATATCTGTCAAGACGGTCGTTGACACCAACCGCCCTTGACAACCACCACCGCCAACTCTTCGACATTCATCTGTCCGGTGTGTCGGGAATCCAATTAGACATAGCGGGGGTGATAACACTACCACTCCGTTTTTCTAGGTCCAGTAAAGCGTTTTTGGCGGATTTCTACATAGTTAAGGCATTTTCTTTGCCAGTGGACGGGTTACTTGGTCTGACGACTCTAAGGCAGAATAACATTAACGTTCAGCCACGAGATCAAACAATCACGCATAATTGTAAGAAATATCACGCAATGCAAGCTTCACATCCATTGCTTACTTCGGGTGTTCGTGTAATAACTGCTTCGACAGGCGCGGGGGAGTCATTGACACAGCAGCAATTAGTTACTGAGTCACTCTCTGAAAATCCACCTAGTGGCTCAAAGGACATTTCGGATGAAAGCCGCCAGAACTGGACTCTAACGCCTGCTGTGTTAACTGGTGTACAACGGTCACATAGCCAGGAACTAACTAGAGTCACAGTACGTTTGCCAAATGTGAGTGAAGGAACAGATGTTGTGTGTCTGAGTGAAAGTTCACGAGTGAAAGGTTTGTCACTTGAGTCTACCTGAAGCACTGTTAGAATAGGTAGTCTCACAGATGTCCTCATTCTCAATAGAACTGGGGGACCCATAACCTTAAGAAAGGGGTGTTGTTTAAGTAATTTCCTAGTTTGTGACAAAGCGGTTGTCGAAGAGCCATTAGAAATACCAATAGGTAGTGTAACACAGGGTAAATCGGACGAAAAATCCCATATTGTGAATAATGTAGCGTTGATAGCGCCACACGTGAAAGTAGTCGATCATCCTCGAGGCAAAAGTGATCTTTTAGAATTACTTGCTGAATTCAAGGAAATCATAGCATTACCTAGAGAACCCCTAGGTAAAACAACATTGACAAATCATCATATTCCACTCAAACCGGAAGCTAACCCAATCTATATCCCAGCATATAGGCTATCCCACAGCAGAAGAGTGGTAGTCCAGCAAATAGTACAAGACATGGTGGACCAAAAGGTGATCCAACCTTCCTCATCACCATGGAACTCACCTTTATTTTTAGTTCCCAAGAAAGATGGAGGATGGAGACCAGTCATAGATTTTCGACGAGTCAATCAGGTAACTGTACCAGACAGGTTCCCAATGCCTGTCTTAACTGACTTACTACAGTCACTGGGAAAAGACAACGCAGTCTTCAGCAGCTTAGATTTACTTAGCGGGTACTGGCAAATTCCCTTACATGAGGATTCCCGCGAAATAACTGCATTCAGCACACCAATGGAATTCATTTGGCCTAAGAAATGCGATGCTAACATCTTTAAAGAATGATAAACACCTTGTTTGCTGAATGCTAAAATACAGTCTATGCCTATCTAGATGATCTATCAGTAGTAAGCAAAGATTTTACAGAGCCATTTAAAAAGAAAACTACGAGAAGTTTCTTTCACAAAGCTACATCTAGCTGGATTGAAAGTGAACGTTCCAAATGTGAATTTCTCGAATTCAAAAATCCAAATTTAGACACGAGTAGATGGCAAATGGTATACACACAGTAGATTTAAAATGCAAAGGCGAAGCAATTCCCTTGTCCCAAGAATGTAGATCAACTTCTGTAGTTTCCTAGAATTAACACGATACTACTGTTCTTTCTCATTGAAGGTTAGCCAAGTTAGCATCACCACTCACTAAAACTCCCTCAAAAGGGATGTGGACTTTACATGGAATAAAGAACAAGAAGACAGTTTTAATGCACTCAAGAGTTGCTTTAACGAACGCCTGATGCCCTCAGGCCTAGGTTTAGGGCGGTGCCTGGCGCAAACTGATCATTGAGGAAAGTGGCGTGTAATAGCATTCACCAGTCGCACCCTCAACGATGCAGAACACGCCATTCAGCTACTCACTTAGAATCATTAGCTGTAGTGTGGGCTCAAGCTTTTCTGGAACTCATTTTGAGATATCCGGATCACAGTCCACACTAGATCATGTAGCCGCATGCAGAACTATATAATAAGAACATATCGTGCTGCTTAGCGGGCTGTATATAACCACAAGTAGAGTTCTCACCCGACTTGGGTATTTCAAGTGGCCCGTTAGGGCGGAATGTTATGGTATCCATATGTCCTGCTATATTTGCCTTAGAATCGGGGAGATGAAGCAAATTTGCCCAAATTACCTCTACCAATCTCACAGTTTGAGCTGCGGCACGACATACTATATCACCATGAAAACACAACAAGAGTCAATTTCTCAAATTGTTATTCCTGCATCATTAAAAGAATACATTCTCACCTCTTCCATGATGCACCCCAAGCTGGGCATCCAGGGCAAGACAGGTGTCTAAAACAAATTAGACAAAAACATTATTGGAAAACTACTGTATGAGGAGCGACATCGAGCATCACATTGCTAAATATTTATCTGAGCAAAACACAAGGGAACAACGATGGATCCTGTTCCAATCTAAGAACCGACCCCGAACGTTCATGAGATACAGATGCGATCGATTTATGGCAACTACCAAAAGTCACCTACAGTGATACTCGGATAAAGGAGGAAGAATTTAAGAATCAACTCTTAGCTGCAATATGTCAACAATATGATATCACACAAACCTTCACAACCGCCTACCATCCATCTTCAAATGGTTTGGTTGAGCGTAAAATAGAAAAATTCTTGAGATTCTCTGACATGTGGTGAATCCAATACATAGTTCGTGGGAGGACTGGCTTCCACAGGTTGCAGAGTCCATCAATGGATCGATAAATAGCTTGACAGGCAAATCGCTATACTACATAATTTACGGTACCGATAAACAATTACCGTACGATCTACTAGCACATCAATGTTTCCACAAGCATCCATGGAAAAGTATTTAAAACACTTAGCAGCCTCACGTGCTGAAATGATCTGCAAGCAACATAAAAAGAGCTAAGCCTATAAAATTAGAAATAGTAGACAAAGTAATGATAAAAGCGCCGGAAAGCATATCAAAACTCTTGCCTAAATTCACAGGTCCATACATGTTTAGAGTGAAAGAACGTGGAAACAAATTCCCAGTAGATGAGCCAATGTGAAATGTCACAGATATAGTACATGTAGCTAGAATGATAAACGTCACCAAAGACTTAGAAGGGACAAGTGATCGTGGGCCCCGTACTCCTCGGTGACGAGTCCGGTAGTACAGTTTACCGAGTCGTGAAAGTTCGAACGCTCGTGCTTGGCTAGCGAGCAACCGCCGTCCAGCTGACAGCGTGCAGCGACATATTTTCCAGATGGTCGTGGTTGTTATAATCATTTTTTTTCTTTTAGGTGGCGAATGAAAGGGAAGGCATGCTGGGGCTCAAGGCACAGCCAGACATGAGGGATAGAGAAGTCACAACATATAGTCGAGGGGAAAGGTTGGAAAAGAAGTTTAATGAGTTAAACAGAGGGGACGACACCCCTTGTTTACATATTACAGAGTTTGTTGGCTAACTGCCAACCTAGGATTTAGGATGAGGTTGCACAATGGTTATTTTAGTAGACAATGACTAGATTGATTTTACAATTACAAGTTTTTAAAATCTTATACTGTATTACGTTATGGACTCACTAGATTGTGACTTGTTAAATGAATTTATATCATCTAAGTTTTAATCTAAGGTGGATCACTGTGGCGGACATAGATGGGTCGCGGGTTGGGTTATGTGTGCGGGCAGACTCCGGGCCACCAGGCGTGGGGTCGCCCTCCGTTGATGTCTTCCCGCGTAGGTGGTCTGGTGTGAGGTCGTCCAGAGTTTGTCGAAACCTCCTTCCTAGGCGATGGAACCTGACGTTAAGGGCCTCTGTTTATTTCTTAGGTGGATGGTTTCCACTGACTCCTGGGAGGGTGGCGCTTGGCCACTGGCTGACGTCAGACACTTGTTTTGGAAGCTCTGTAGTTGCTGTAGTCTAGTCTTCCCGAGTGTGACGAGTGGTATATGTGATACTCCAACACAGGCCTCACCAGCGCCTTGTACAGGTGAACTTGTATCTTCTCAAGCATCAGTTTAAAACGTTTTAATTTGGCTGCGGCGACTTTGGCATTATTTAGTCTGTCCTCACGTGGGGAATGATGCCCGTCCGAGAGATGATGAGGCCGAGCAACCTGCCTTGAATTTCGCTATGGGTATGACCTCCAATTTCGTTTTGTTTGTTTTTATTTTCCATTTATTTTCATACTCCGAGATATCCTCTATTGCCCGAGCAGTGAGTCACGCCATCCTTGCCGTGGACCTTCCTGGGCAGGTGACGATCTGGTTACATCGTCGGCATACATGACGTACTCGCTGCCGACGATTGGGGTGGCAGGTCAGCCGTAGAGCGTGTAAAGGTTGGTGAGAGACAAGAGCCCTGAGGCACGCCGCTCGATAGTGAGAATTCTTCTCCAAAATGTTCTTGTATCTTGATTTTGGCTCTGCGGTCCGTAATGAAGTTGCACAGCAGGCGTATCAGGTTTGGTAGCCCCAGTTGTATGATCTTATACTGCAGCCCCGCGTGCCAAACTTTGTCAAACGCCTTGCTGACGTCCTCAGTACTATGTTGCACTGCAGGCGGCCAGTCATGGCATTGGCGATTTGCTCGTAGGCCTGAGCTATGGCGGTGGACGTGCCTCGGTACTGGCGGAAGCCGAACTGGCGGGATTATGCACGTCTTCGTCCTCCAGATACATCCGCAATGGCTTGTTTACTATTTTGTCGAAGATTTTGGCAGATACCTCTAGCAGCGATATTGGTCGAAAGTTGACTTTGTTTGGAGGCTTCCCTGCTTTGGTATGAGGCGAATAACGGCGATTTTGAACATCTTAGGGAAGTATCCAGTGGCTAGGCAGGCGTTGCATATATGAGCAAGCTCTCTATCAATGTTGTCGAGGAGTTGAGCCAGGATCTTCTTGTTAATGTGACTCTGCCCAGGTGATTTGTTTTTAAACCTTATGACGGCTGACATCTGCAGGAACTATGCCTGTCAGGTAGCTTCCGTCCACCAGTCTAGTGAAGTCAGTCCTTGAAGGGCTGGAGCAGGTGCTGATGGTCCTGCAACTGACCTAAAATGTCCTCCTCAAACTCCCTGTCGAAGCCCTTTGTTCTCCTGTTCACTTATGGTAAAGATCTTCCCAGGGCCGGATTCAGAGTAGGCAAAGTGGGCAGCTGCCAGGCCTCCAAATCTGGGGCCTACATATTACAATATTTTATTTTTTTGTTTTTCATTTGGATTATTTTATTTTCATTCTTAAAATTCATGTTTATCTATTCCATCGTAAAACTATGTTCAGCAAGAAGCGTGACAGAAATTAGGCTAGCTACTCCTTGAAATTCATGAATACCTGGTTTTCCTTTGAACCGATATTTTTAATATTTTAATATAACTGCATATGGCTTCAAAATTCTCCAAAGAAGTGTTCAATTTTCAAAATTTTCCGGGGCACAGCGCCCCGAACTCCAGATGTTTAGGCTCGCTTCACTCACCACCCCACCCTCTGGGTAGTTATAATGAGGGGGCCTCCACAAAGAGGCTGCCCATGGGCCTCCACAGGTCTAAATCCGGCACTGGTCTTCCGTAAATATCGCCGATGTAGTTGTTCTTGGTTTCCTCTAATATTTTCACGATGTTTTGGTCGAGCAGGTAAGGGACCGTGCTAGAGGTGGAACCCATCAGTCGCTTGATCCCTTCCAGAATGCAGCAGAATCGCGGTAATTGTTGGCTGCCTCCCACACCAAGCGGCGCCACTTTTGTTCATGTAGACGTTTGCTCTCGTGCTGGATGTCCGTCTATAGCTCTCGGTACCGGCCTCTCAGCTCTTGCGTCCACCTGCGGATACTGGCTAGCTGTCTCACATGATCGTACTGGACACTGAGCTGCCTAAGCTGGTGACTAGTGTAAGGATGGTCCTGTGAGTGGTGGTCGGGATGTTGTTGTCCATCCCCGTCTTCACATGCGTACCATTGTTCGAGCGCGTCGTCAATGTCATTGGGGCTGGCTTCTTCCAGGTTTCTCCCCTGCTTGAGACTGAGAGACTCTTGAAGGAGTCCCAGTCTGCCCGTTTGAGGTTTGACCTGATGTTGGCGGGGATCATAATGGGATTGGAGGAGAGCGTCACGACGACTGGCAGGTGATCGCTGGTACTGATGGGTCCGGCGGTAACGTGCCTTTTCAGGACGGCCTCGTTGATAGAGGAGGATTATGTCGGGTGTTGTGGCACTGGCACGTCTGATCAATGTAGGGAAATCTGGCCCGAGGTGCTGCGGTTTTCCCTTCTGATGTTGTCATACAGCAACACCGACGTTGTTTTCATTTCCGTGTCCGAGTATGGCGTGGCGCGCATTTAAGTCCTTATATTTATGGTCGTGGTTGTTATAATCATGGTCGTGGGTGATATAATCATGGTCGTGATGGTTATAATCATGGTCGTGGTTGTTATAATCATGTTCCTGGTTGTTATAATCATATTCGTAGT
>NW_024716513.1:0-14436 GCF_018991925.1 Homarus americanus | reverse complement strand
CTACATATAACACCATCCAACATCACTACATATAACACCACCCCTCATCACTACATATAACATCATCCATCATCACTACATATAACTCTATCCATCATCACTACATATAACACCATCCAGCATCACTACATATAACACCAACCATCATCACTACATATAACATCATGCATCATCAATATATATATATATATATATCACCATCCATCATCACTACATATATTACCCTCTTATCATCACTACATATAACACCATCCATCATTACTACAATATAACGCCATCCTTCATCACTACATATAACACCATCCATCATCACTACATATTATAACACCATCCATCATCTTTACAAACACCATCCCTCTTTACTATAGTGATAAACAGAGCTTTATTTTGTTGTCAATTTCTTTTAAATCCAACCTTATTAAACCGTAATTCTTTCTGTATGGTCAAATTTTGATTTGACCTCAGTGAGAGAGCTGTTAGTGTCAGTACATCACAATGGTGTTCCGACGCACTGTATCGAAGGTGACTAAGGTGGAGGTGAAGCCTTGCCAGATGAAGGAGAACGGCCCCCGATCTAACAAACTGCAGACCACAAAACACACTAAGACCCAAAACAACAAGACCCAAAACAACAAGAAGAAGAAGGAAACTACCACTTTCTGCCGTGTACAAAAGGACCAGTACCTGCCATGGGGAGACTACATCTTCACCGGGAAAAAGACACAAAAGAAGCGCTGAACCTACGCTTCTGATATTTAAAAATACTGTAATAAAAACATATTAATTGATTTTGTTTGTATTATTTATGCTTTTTTTTATTTTCATCTGTAAACGTGCTGTTTTGGGAATATATTTTGAGTTACATAATATTTAGGTACAGCAGTTTATTTCACTGTATCTACTTGTTTACCAAGTAACTGGACTTACAGTCTCCGATCGGGATTCTCAAAACAAATATTTGGCATCGAACTCCGTAAGTGAGCTCGTAATCTAGCCTGTAACTTACAGGACCTCAACATGATCAACCTGGATATAGTAGTCGCTATTTCCGGATTGCATGAAAAAAAATTAATAATATATGTTTTAATAATGCTTGTTAGACTTGTTTTATCATAGAAGAATGAAGAAAATGTTTTGTACATCAACATACTAAAATACAATATTAGTTTTTTTTTACGACAAGAAGAGGCTTGGCTATTCTATTTCTCGCTTTATGGAAGAGATGCAGCTTTTGTCTTCTTACAACTTTTCAAGTAATTTGTACCAAAATAGAAGATTTTTATTGTCCACATTTAGGGTATATTTTTTTTTTATGACTGAATAAACTTGCAGATAGACCTTATTAATGTGGTATAGCTGTAAATATCCTTCAGTAATGAAATCCAAATATGAGGTCAAGTGAACATTTTTGCTTAGACTCCGCCTTTGTTAGGACCAAGTTATAACAAGTTATTCTGCCAAGTATCCAATAAGTACCCATGACTCAGAGTTAAATAATACCTAACCTAATCTAAGTTCATCAAACTTAATAAAAAAAGTGGGGCAAAAAATAAGTGGTAAAGAAATTTTTTTCTCAGAAAAAGATTATATTCAGAGGTTTTTTATCCGATTCCTTCAGTCGTGATTATTTTGATGCAAAATTAGTAAAATGTATTTAACCCTAACACTACCTCACCTTACCTAATCTTACCTTACCTTATCTAACCTAACCTAATGTTACCTAACCTAACCAAGCCGCAACGCTCATGACACAATTGAGTTCTCTAGAAAGTTTTAATTTCATTTTCTTTTTTTTTAAATACATTTGCAGAGACAACAAACTTTTGATAATTATTTCTCCAACATATCTATAAATCTGTTGATGATATATAAATTTAGGATAGGTTAGGTTTGGTGTGATTAGGATAGGTTAGGCTAGTTTAGGATAGTCTAAGTTAGCTTAGGAAAGGCTAAGTTAGGTTACGATACACTAGGTTAGGTTTTAATCTGCATGATATTTTTACTGAACTTTTAAACGATGTTATAATCCTATCAGCAGGGTATCGATCACGAAAATAACACTTTGGTAGTTATAACATTTGATAAAGTTTATTATTACTGTAACATGAAACAAATCACTATAGCTGTACTTATCAATCCAGTATTAAATCTGTATTATCTTTGACCATCGCTCATTGGCCAGCTTATCTCTGCACTGTTCTCTGATATAATAAAGTATTGGTGAATGGGAATATTAATCATTTGTGAGTCACTTACTATAAAGGAAACTGTAACGGATTCTATGGACAGTTGGGAATATTTTCACGGAATAAGTCGGGGTAACTCCCCTCTTGCCCAAAAGCGATCCAAGGAGTTAATTCACAGAGCGAAAATCTAGACGAGTCTTCCTTGTTTGTTTTAGGTCATAACAACGAAAAGTTTAATAATGTTTATTACAATGATTCAGGTTTTACTGTAATTCTTCTTTTTTATATTTTTAGTATTTTGTAGATTTTTTTCACCCAGTTCATTTCTTGTTTAGATTCATTATTGCAATTATTTTTATTACAGAGTTGAATTAAAAATTTATATCTAAGTATTTTACAGCTTCACAAATACTTTTATAAAATGTTGATACACACAGTGGACAGTTTTAGTTCTTTCTTGTAATACCTCAGTATTACTCTGTTAAATTCTTACCATTTACACCTGACCATTTATTTATTTATTTTACAAATTGTTTAAAGAGAGAACATCACCAGCAGGATACAGATGATGAAGTAAATAGAAGTTTGTAACCTAACCCTACCCCCCACTGCTACCCCTCCCTCTTGTCCCACATTCTTACTCGTCACTCCTACCCCTTACTCCTACCCCTTACTCCCACCCCTTAATCCCACCCCTTATTCCCACCCCTTATTCGCACCCCTTGCTCCCACCCCTTCCTTCTACCCCTTACTTCTACCCCTTACTCCTACCCCTTACTTCTACCCCTTACTTCTACCCCTTACTCTTACCACTTACTCCTACCACTTACTCATACCCCTTACTCCCACCCCTTGCTTCCACCCTCTTACTCGTACCCCTTGCTCCCACCCCTTACTCTTACCCCTTACTGCCACCCCTTACTGCCACCCCTTACTCCCACCCCTTACTCCTACCCCTTACTCCCACCCCTTAATCCCACCCCTTAATCCCACCCTGCTTCCGCCTCCCACCTTACTCACCCTGCTCCCACCCTTACTCCTACGCCATCACTTCCTGCCTCCACCTTACTCCACCCTTACTCCATGCCACTCCCCTCCTTACTCCCACCTGCTCCCACCTTACTCCCACCCCTTACTCCTACCCCGCCTCCCACCTTACTCCACCCCTAACTCCCTACTCCCATATACTCCTTCTCCCCTCTCCCACCACTTACTCCCACCCCCTTGCTCCCACCCCTTCCTCTCTGCCTCCTACCCTGCTCCCACCCTCCTCCCACCATACTCCCACCCTATACTCCTTATATCCCCACCCTTACTCCCCACCCCTTACTCCCGCCTTCCACACACTTATACTCCCACCCCTTCTCCCTTATACTCCCTACTCCCTTACTCACATACTCCCATATACTCCCACCCATACTCCACCCTTACTCCCCTTACTCCCCACCCTCCATCCTTACTCCCACCCTTTGCTCCCACCCCCATGCTCCTACCTTACTCACCTTACTCCTGCTTACTCCCACTTACTCCCACCCTTACTCCCTTACTCCCACCCCTTACTCCCACCCTTCACTCCTACCCTTCGCTTCTACCCCCACTGTTACCCCACACTACGCTGGTAATTGAAGACATCATACATTTGTTCACTTAGACACCACTTATTATTCAGGACCTAATGGCTATAATATCAGAGTCATTATTCTTAACTCAACTTTATATATATATCAATTGTCAAAAACCTTCACCACAAGAAAGAAAAGAACAGTCGGGTATGGCAGAAAATGTAATAAGCGAACATGGAGTAAGACATCAAGCTCCATATTGTAAACAAGATCATCGTCATTGTTTATTTATTGCGAGGAAAAATATTGTTCGCAATATAATTATAAAAACCTTCTGTAATTCATTCTCTTCATTACACTAAAAGGTAATGAAGTATATAAAGAAAATAGTTTATAAATTACTAAAATAAAAATACGTATAAAAAAGTAAAATAACATCTATTGATGGAATAGAAAAGAATTATATCGTAAGTGGGTAAAAGATTTCTTGGGTGGGTTTTAGAATACAATAACTGTTTTCTGCATTACACCGATGGTTCCAAGTCAGAAATTATCCTTAAGTTTTGTGAATCAGTATTTACAGTTTTTCTTAAAGGGTGACTTAAGTTACGGTCACACGATCCCTTTGATGAGCAATTAATTTGGAGCAAGAAATTACGAGTAATTTCTTCCAAATGTGGTCACACGAGTGGCTCTTGGTTCAGTTACTACAGCAAGAAAAAAAAGTTAACGCCGCTGTGCGAGTAGAAGGGAGAGGGAACATCACAACAACAATGCAGGCGACACAGCAGCTATCCTTGGTATTATTGTTATTATTAAAAAGAAATGAGAGAAAGCGAAGAAAAACTATTGGGGACTCGTAAGTGGCTGGCGAGGAGGAGGAACGAGTGTTTAATATAGACTGGTTCAGCTATCGTAGTTACAGTAGGGAGGGTTGTTAGTGTGTGGAGAATGACCGGCTGTATGGGCTTGTGTTTTGTAAACAAACACGCCAAAACACCACCCAAATAATAAACTCAGTGTGTCGTAAAAAACTGTTTGTGCATTTTATACATAATGTTATTGATCTATGTTATATATAGCCAAGGTAAATACTCGATAAATAAGCTTCGTGTCATTAAATATGGTATTAACCGGGTTTTGAACCGATAATCTTGCTCGAAATAGTCAAGAAATTGACTATCACGATTGTCAATAAAAATACTTCAAAAACTTGCTCGAATTTCTCGAAAATTGCTCGAAATAACTTTCCGGCAAGAAATTGCTAAAAAAAAATGCGCCCATGTGACCAGTGCTTTAAGAATTGTATGATATCCTCATGGCAATGGAAACACACACACACACACACACTCACCCCATACACAGTCACACACTCACCATGCACAATCACACACACCCATACACACACCGTACATGCACAAACCATACACACACATACACACACACACACACACACACACACCATACATACACACACCATACACATACACACACCATACACACATACACACACACACACACACACACCATGCACACACCATACAAACAAACAAACACACACCATATACACACACACACACACACACAATGCACACACACACACCATGCACACTCACACACACACACACCATGCACACTCACACCATGCACACACACACACTAATTGTTTTAATTTAGTTCTTGGAACTCTTAAGTGGCAGCGCTTGATGTAAACACTTCTTGGCATTTTCTGTTTATCTAGTAGCAGGTATACACACAGATGTAATATGAGAAAATAAATTATGAATTCTGTCCAGGGAAGTGTTGTGAATATGACCTTGAGATAACACTTGTGTTAAGTGTGAATTTCCCTGTCTAGTGATATGTCCAACTACTACTCTGGGCCGCGAGACAGTGGTAGTGATTACAGATTGCCCACGAGGGGGCTAGTTTATTGGGCACCCCCTTACATCCTGTGCAAGGTGAAGCGCAGAAGCGTTTACAGTGCCCAACTGGGAAGCATGCGGAGTTCATGCTTGCCTTTATGACTCATGCATTAAGGGCGTAAAAGGCCTGAAGGGTCATGGGTTTTGTCAGCAAGTTACATAAAGTGACAATGATGAGTGTGTGGGGGGAAAATTCCCGGTACAATTTATCTGTTTATGGCAAAGTGTGGCAGGTCCCTATTAATGTGAGCGGTGTTTACTGAATCAGCTGACCCTGGCTCGACCTTTTGAGAGACGCAAGCCAAGTGATCTAAGAGTCGTGAATAACATGGTGAATTACTTGGTGTTATTCATTTGGGTGAATATTTGTATAAATCAAAGGTGCTGTCACACACACACACACACACCACACGTGGCACACCACCAACACACAGTTTCTGAGAAGGAGTTTGAGATTGTATTTAACGAAGTCTTAACTGGGAAAATGTTGTATGGCTTTTGTTATGGGGTAAGTTCTGGCGTGAACATTAAGACTATTTTCATAATTTTTTGTAACTAATATTTTTATCTGCCTGGTACAATTATTTATTAATTTGTATTGTAAGTTATGTCTTGATAGTCGATGTAATGTAACAATTTATTTTTTGTGTTAATGTTCATATAGATTGGTTCAGTGTTGCGGCTCTGACTCGTCAACGATGTTAATAAGCTCTTGAGTACATACTGCTGGTGAAACTATGTTATATTAACAACACGACAGACAAGTACTATAATACCTTAACATTTAACAATAATTCAGCCTTAATTTAATTTTTTCACCAACTTAAGACACATAACCCAGAAGGAAGTAAGACGGGCAACATAACGCGGGATATCGTGGCTTCACTAAGTGCAAATTATGGAACTTGAGGTAACACATTATGGGAAAATGCGAGCCCTGCTAAGTGGTTCTCCTCAACATGGACGCAAACATCAGATGGACAAAGAAACAGAAGAACCCCGGATATACATTCATTTATTCTACAAAAAAGTTACGTAAACGAGCGTTAAATACGTTTAAGTAATCACAGTTTACGAAGCTGAAGTCGAGATATTAGAAGATGAAGAAGACTTTAGCATATCAGTATACCCCACGACCGGCGCCAGGATGTTAAGTGTGCCATCAGGGTATATTAGCGCTGAGAGACAGGTGCTATCGTGGTATATTAGCATACCTTCACCCTGAATGGTATATCAAAAAGTACAGGATTTACTTCACAGATATTTAGTTATATCTATCGGTATATTATATAAATTATATCAATATATCTGTGTATACCAAATATGGCATCAGAGTATATCACCGTTTGCCATCATATTCTCTAAATAACCTCAAAGTATACCCCCGAATGTTTAATATCATACACTATAAATGACACTGTAGTATGTTAGTATATAATCAGGGTATAACATAAATAATATCAGCATTGTTTAGAATATCATATATATTAAGCGTGAGGAATGGATGTATATGATTCAATATATCACAGTTACATAAAGCGGTATGTCAGCTCATCAGCATATCACTAGAATGACATCAGAGTATAGGACACTATACTCCAATAAATACTGTCAGGTATCTAAGTATATCAGGGTAATCACTGAGAAGTGTCAGAACATATCAGCATATTCCTTGACTGGTAACAAAGCATATCAACATACTCAAAGTATAATCAATGTCTCCGGAATAAACAAGCCAGTGACAGCAGCATATATTTCTGAAAATCAGCTGTGAAATATGTTCAGAACAGCCCAAAGTATACTATAATACTAAGCAACATTTGAAATATACCAGTATACTTCTTAACAGTCAGGGAAAAAATCATTATACAGATTAGTGTCCTCGAAGCAGATCAACTTGTCTCCTGCTTTCTGGGGACCCATTAGTGGCATATCAGTATATCCAAAGAGACACATCGGAGTATATTACCATATATCCCAAGTGCCATGAAGGGATATCAACATACCTGAGTATATTAACTAGCTCTCATAGTCTTCCACTCTCTCTTAGATCCATCAGAATATGTCAGCATATCACCCTATCTTCTGAAGGTCCAGTTTACCTTGTTCCGAAAGTATGTCGAAGCATACTAACAGATCCCCTGAATGCCTTGAGAACATATCAGTATACTTCTAGGTTAATTCATATCATATCAGTATATCCCCTGAATCTAAGGTATAGCTAACCTCATTTCAAATTATTATTAGAGTATGTTAACATATTCCCTTAGAAGCATACCAGCATATCTCTTATGTCATTACAGTCAACCAGTATACGCTCAGAGATAGATGCAAGCATATCAGGGTATATTAGCATACCCTGTAAGAGAGATATGAGCCTAGCTACATAACCAAGTATATCAGCATACCCCATATGCTCTTATAGTACATCAGCACACCCTCTGAGAGACAGAACCATACCAACATATCAGAACATATTAGTATATCCTTTAGAGTGATATGAACATAATGGCATATCAGATGACAAGAGTATATCAGCATAGTCTTTGAGGAGCATATCAGACCAACCTAGCATAAGCTCTTTAAGATAGATGGGAGCATATCTTAAATAGACTGGAACATACCAGAGCATATTAGCATATTAGCATATTAGCAAGGTGAGGAGGAGGAGGAGGAGGCAGGTGTCCACCGACCAGGTATGCCGATAGTCTGGTGATAATGTGGGTAAAACTGGTGTGTGTGTGTGTGTGTGTGTGTGTGTGTGTGTGTGTGTGTGTGTGTGTGTGTGTGTGTGTGTGTGTGCGTGTGTGTGTTCGTTCTCATGTTTATTTCTTGTAAGGTATGTGTCACCTAGCCGGCCATTTTGTTTACATTTTTCGGTCGCTCTAAAATACCATTAAAACAATATTGAGTATAAACATTTGGCTCAACTGATGATCTCAAACATGTCCCAACTTTTTTTTGCCTCAACTCCACATTCTGTAACTCATTTAGGTAGATGTCCCTCACTACACATACACTGGACTATGTGTAATGTTGCAGCTAATGTGTTATCAAGATATTGCACATTATAAGTTCATGTGTGGTCATTATTATATCAAACGGAGGAATTTTAAAGAGCTATTACACCACCTGTATCATTAGTTGTCGCCAGGTGAAGGAATGTTTAGGTAGATTATATTTTATTTACTGTAATTAAAGTTTCAATACCTAAGACGTTCCACTATAAGAATCTTTCAACCTCAGGTAAGGTCTAAAGACTTTCTACTCTAGGTCTTACACCCTGGAGTAGCTGTATCGTCCACATAGGTAATTACTCCACAAGGAACTACAAGTTACACCTTGATGTAATACTTCATTTATTGCCAAACTTTATAGGGAAATATTTTTTCACAAAGAATTTCAAGTTACAATTTCACATAACAAGTCACATTACAAACGTTCCTTCGGCTTACAGTTAAACTTTGCAATGTCAAGATATTTTTTTCACTGCAGAGGAAAGTATGCGTCATCATCACCACACACACACACACACAGACAAAACTCCTGTATCCAGATTCTCAAAAGTTTATAAATTAAATTCTTCCCTAAAATTAAACAGACAATACATCTATTTATCATAGAGTATGTGAACAATATCGACGCCATATTAGTTACCATCTTTGAGTTATATAATTAGTTAGCTTCATAGTGTTAATTATTTAGTTAAAAAGGAAAAATAATCTACTAGTGTGTGTTGTGACCAAAATATATCAACATTGTATTTACTTTCTCCTCCAGGGGGCACTAAGTCTAGAAAAATGACACAATTGACATCTACATAAAGTGACTGATCAAGGGTAGATATTGGCTACCTTTTGTGTTACTTTGAGCTGCTCTTAAGGATGTTTACCACAATA
Organism: Homarus americanus; assembly: GCF_018991925.1. Taxonomy (NCBI): domain Eukaryota; kingdom Metazoa; phylum Arthropoda; class Malacostraca; order Decapoda; family Nephropidae; genus Homarus; species Homarus americanus. The sequence continues at coordinate 4,864 of NW_024716513.1, read as the reverse complement.
CACCTCAACCAGTTTCTCATTCACTAAGGTCAAACAATAAATCTGGTTCACAAGATACACCGTAAATTTTATTAGAATACAATAATCAATTACTGTATTATTGTATTGAGGCGAATAGTCTTATGGTGTTAAGATGTGTTCTTAAGCCACGAAGGTAAACAAAAGGTATTCAATATCTGCCTTGGTTGACGATGATCTGTAGACGTTAGCAAGTCCTCCTCCTCCTGCTCTCGAGTAAGGTAAAGAAGGCCTCACCTGACCAAAATTGTTAATTAAGATAGATTACCTGAAGATTAATCCTCCCAGCTTATTTCAACTAATGATTAACCTAACGCTACTTGGGAAGTTAAGTTAGGTTAGGTTAGGTTAGGGTAGGGTAGGGTAGGGTAGGGTAGGGTAGGGTAGGTCAGGTCAGGTCAGGTCAGGCAGTGCCAGTGTAGTTAATCTTGAGGTTAAATAAACTAGAGGCTAATCTTCACATGAGCCAGTAAGACACTTTGACGGAGGCGGTTACGTACAACAGGAAAGCTCTGATAACATATAATGTACAGTATATACGTTTAAGTTGCGTCAGCAGCTCTATACACCACTTATTGACTTACTCATTACTGCCGTAGAAATATTTACTTCTCTGCTGATTTTCTATATGGTTTCAGTCATTATATCGACCTTGTAAAAATCAAATGATCTAAATTAAAGCTAAACTTAGCATCAAATTAAACTTATTAGCTAACAAATCCTTCTAAAACGTACTGCAAATGCAAGACTAAATTCAACTTAACTTATCGTAATATAACTATTATAACTAAACCATTTTAATTAAACCTAACCTAAACACCCCAAGTGCCACAAACAGAAGGAAAAAACACCTTTAATATTATCGTGTAGGAGGGCCCTGTAACCCACTAACTCCAGGTAATGCATCTATATCAATCTACCTGCGTTAGAAGCTCTATACGTGGCTATGATCGTTACCCACTGCTGGAGAACATTTGTACTTCTATAATTACCCCTGGAGAAACAATGCACCAATTTACGATTTATTTATTTTATTTTTCATTTATTTTTATTCTTGGTCCATACTGTAAACATCGCCCGCTTGTGAGTCCCGTCAGCCATTTTGTTCTAACTTTCGGGGATTCTAAAATAAGCTATAAATAAATAAATAAATAAATATATAAAACAAGCATCTTTTGTTTTTCTAACCCATGAGCTGTGAGTCTTCATTATATACTTCAACATTACTGTAAACTAAGGCTAGAGAGGGTGTGTACAGAACTAGTGGAGTCAAGACGAGAAGGTATTTCAAATCCATAAAGGGTTTTACAAGTGGAGAGTCTTACAAGTGGAGGGTCTTACAGGTGGAGAGTCTTACAAGTGGAGGGTCTTACAGGTGGAGGATTTTAATAAGGATAAATACAGCAAGTCTTACAGTTGAATCAGCCAAGTCGAGGAAAGCTCTTAAGAGTCACGTAACTTCTACCTGGTGTTACCTGTAATCAAGCTAAGGTATATGTAAGAAGAATATTATCTCGTTACTATCCATTCCTCTTCCACTATCCTGCGAGGTGGTGTATTAATAGGCACAGATACTCATGATAAGAAGGAAATAAAGAAAGACATAAAGATGCCTATAAAATGCGACAGAATATACTGCATGGCAAAAATCTCTTATTAACCCAACCCAACTATCCCTGCCCCAGCTTTACATTACACAAAGTCATTCTTGGTATCAGGGCTTTCGACTTCCTATCGCCTAAGACACATTTGAATCGGATGGTTCGTTGTGGTTTTTATTTCTTGGTATAAACCAGAAGCGAACAGTTAAATTAGAACAGTGAGTCGGAAATACTTCATCAGCTTCGTTTGAGCCTCCAGCTGATATTATTTACTCCCCTGTGTCTATATCAATCACATTTTATAATGAAAACAAAAATATGGTTAATTACTTAAAAATGAAAAAAACATCATACTTAGATACTTAAGAGTGAGGAAAAAAGATACTTAAGATACTTAAAAATAAAAACACTCTTTGATACTTAAATTAGGACAAAATAAACGGACATAAAGATTTAACTATGAGCGGTGGATATTACGACATGTACCGGCTATCAATACAGAGGCGCTATTTAGCCGTGAAGTTCTCTCAGAAACTCAACAAGACAATATGTGGTCACGTAAAAATTTCAAGTTAATTTTTAACACCATCCGTCATTTTAAACCTTGGCACCTGTAGATTAAGAAAATATATGGTGATATTTTTTCTGATGGGATAAAGGTCGTATTTGTCCAGAGAAGTAAGAGAGGAAAAAAATCACTTGAGAGGCATGACGCACAGAGTGTCTAATGTGATAAAAGATCATATACTTCCATTTGGGTTTTCAAATTAAGTTCATTACATAAAATATCAAACTCATAAAGATTACAAAAGAACAGAACATCATGAGCTCTCTACAGCTATTGTCAGCCGTCAATATGCTGATGTACAGAAGCTACACAATGTTATTGATGACTGTAATCCCAGGAAAATGATGCTCTTTTAAACTTGGTAACTGGAGCTGTAATGCCAGAAAATGCCATATATGACAATCTATGTGCATATGAAGTTGGAAGACAAAATTATGAAAATTTTGTCAAGAAACGTATTGTTGGTCCATTGAGCATCTGGGAAAAGATGTCCAAGGTTAATCTTCTGTCGTGGAAAGCAGCAAATAAGACTTCAACCATCAAATTGCTATCACAAGTTATAGAACTTAAGCAGGACATACAGTATATGCATCACAGAGGGGCAGCACTGTACATATCAAGTCACCAGACACTGATGTGTTTGGCATATTAAAGCAGCCTCAACTTGGAGAAAATACAAGTATGAAAACAGGAACTGGTGAGCGACGACACATTGGGCAGAGAGCCTTACAGGTTTCCATGCCTTCACAGGATCTGACTGCATTGGAGAATTTGTTGGCAAAGGAAAGAAAGCATGTTGGAGCACTTTGATGAAATCTAACACAAAAGTCCTAGATGCATTCAAGATGCTGAGTAGACCAAATGCCCTCCAGCAGACATGTTTATTGGTCTAAAGGAATTTGTATTTAAGCTCTACTGTCCACGAATGACTTTCACTAATCTGTCATAACTTAGATGGCATCTCTTCAAGAAACGCAGGCAGAAGCTGGAGAACTACCAGCGACTGCAGCAACTCTAAAGTATCATATATTGAGAAGAAGGTATCAAGCTCTTCTGTGGTCTTGTGATGCAGACAGTGAAATGCTTTCACAATTAGAGCATGGCTGGAAGATTGACAATGACTGTTTCATACTAGTAATATCAGACCAACCACCAGCTCCAAACAATCCACAGAACTTGTTAAAATGTGGATGTGGCGTCAGAAATGTGGATCATTGTCGTATTCATACAGAAGATCAGAAAGAATGTATGGCATGCACGAGATGTTACCTTCGCAAACAGATGATGAGAAATGCCTAAACAAATTGAAGGAATCTGTTGTACTGAGACTCACAATGTGAGATGACAAACAATATAAATGAAAAAATAATAACATGACTTATTTTACACATTATACTCTTCTAAACTTTTAATAAATATAAAACAGTGGTTCTAAGCTTTTCAGATAATGGTAATATGTATATGTTTAATTTCCAGTATTTGTCTTTAGCAAATAATTTTACTTACTGCAATCTCTTCTTTGCCAGAGACAGGATGGCATATATGAGCAGCCATGTTTGTAACACACTTATGATATTATAACAGCATTCATGATATATTATGTTAAATTGTAATCATATAATACTACATGTTCATAGGTTATTAGTCATGTTTTAAGTTAATTAGGACTTAATGGTATTACATCTGTGGTTCATTACGCCGCTCTTTAATAAAACTTCTTTAAAGGCATAAAACTTATAATAAACCGTTCAGAAAAAATGACACCACAGTTCCTTAACATAGTTTATAAGGATTATTATAATGTATGGTGTCAAAAATCAACATGAAATTTTTACGGGATTACTTAAGCTCCTACACTAAAACCTGTCGACCTAACCTAACCTTTTTTACCCACCTCTACCTACTTACCTAACCTGACATAATGTAACCTAACCTGACGTAATCTGACCTAACCTGACATAATCTAACCTAACCTGACATAATCTAACCTAACCTGACATAATCTAACCTAACCTGACATAATCTAACCTAACCTGACGTAATCTGACCTAACCTGACATAATCTAGCCTAACCTGACGTAATCTGACCTAACCTGACATAATCTAACCTAACCTGACGTAATCTAACCTAACCTGACATAATCTAACCTAACCTGACATAATCTAACCTAACCTGACATAATCTAACCTAACCTGACGTAATCTGACCTAACCTGACATAATCTAACCTATCCTGACATAATCTAACCTAACCTCTCCGTCTGACATAAGCTAACCTAATCAAACCTAACTTTCCCACCTACCTAACATAACCTATCTACTTATTACCTACCTAACCTAACTTAACCCAACCTGACATAATCTAACCTAACCTATTGAAACTTAACTTAACCACCTACCTCATCTAACACCGCTTTGTAATCTCTCTGTGCTACAGCTGACAGGATGAGTATGGGGGGCACAATAAACTAGCCTCTAAGTGGCAAAATTAACAAAACTAACCTAACCTAACCCAACCTGACTTAACCTAACCTGATCTGATCTATCCAACTTAAAAAACTTAGAATATATAATAAAGCCATTAGGTTAATTTAGGCTAAATATGGTTGATTCATATTTTGTTTTGACAGAAATTCCCGGCAAAATAACGTATCTATATTGAGAACCACCGCCATGT